>NC_042631.1:22651686-22861686 GCF_901001135.1 Rhinatrema bivittatum
GCTCTTGGCCTTCAGGTTCGCAGACTTTGCATAAAGTAGATCCTGTGCTTTCGAGGTGAAGCGAGATGGGGAAGGACTGACATTTGTGCTCATCAATACTGCAAATGCAAATTATGCATAATCGTGCTGTGTGACAAAAGAACTCCACAGAATAGGAGGGCATCTTGGGCATCCATTGTGAAAGCATATTTCTGTGGGGTGGCGAGGGTATTGTGGTCACAGTTTTATCAAATAGAATGCAAGCTGGTACTCCAAGTCAAAAATGCATGTCTTAGGGATGCGTACCACAAAAATTTTGTTTTTGTTCGTGTTGGATTTTTTTTCATTCGAGTTTCAGCTCATTTAGTGTTTATTTCGGTTTGGTTTGTTTGCCAAACCGAAATAACAATTAAATACCTCCCCAAAACAGAGCCTCTCTGGGCCTCTTCACTGCCCTTGCCCCCACCCCCCCTTCCCACCTACTGCTGCCATTGCTGCTGGGTCTGAGCTTCTGTGGCTCCCTCCATCCCCCCCTCCCCCTGAAACTGAATCGGGACTTACCCCATTCTCCCCCTGCCCCTTTCATGGGGGGGGGGGGGGTGTCTCCTGCCTTGTTGGTTCATGTTAAATAATGCTGAATAATGGCGCAGATTAGCCTTGAGACTGAGCCAGTGTTTCACAGCTGTAAAACAAAATGGCGCTGGCCTCAGGACTGGACAATGTCATTGTGCAGCCAGGGGGTTCTCCTGCTCCTTTCTAAATTGAAGACCCCGCAGAAGGGGAAAGGCAGGGCCAGAGAAGCCCTAGTTCAGTCCAGGGAAAGGGGAGGTAGGGACGTCCAGGGAAGCCCCATTTTCTTTTTCGGTGAAGTTGATTCTTGGTTCGTTCCATTTGTAACAGACTGAAAATCAATGCATTTGTTACAAAATGTGCATTCATTTTGAAGCGGATAAGGTAGTGTCCTTTCCACAAAACCTTTTGTGTTCTTTAGGCTTTTAATTTTGCCCGGTGTCAATTAAATTGGATGCACATCCCTAGTGAATTTGTTTTGGGGGTTTGGGGGGGGGGGAGGGGGACACGGTGGGAGAGGGTTGCTAATTGTAGCTATGAACCATACCTGTTCCTCAGAAATGCTGAGGTGTCACTTTCCCTTTGCTGACACCAACCTTTGCACTGCAGATTCGCCGACTGGTCTTCTCCGTCATGCCCTAGCCTCTCTCCGATCGCCCAAGATATCAAATCACTGCCATCACTTTCTTGGCAATTGTAACTATTTTTCTTATCTGAAAATAGTTCCTACGCAATTTGTACAAACTTGGAAAAAAAAAATCAAGAATTTTAGAAGGGAACGCCAGATCAAGTCTGCCCCTCTGAAGAAAATAAGCTTAAAACAAACAACCAAAATCTCTCGGGCCTGCACGTGTGAATGCTGCACCGTGACCTCCCTTGCTAGCAGCCTCTGAGATCTGCTTTAAACAGAATAACCTTTTTGAAACGGATAAGGTGGTGTCCCTTCCACGAAACCTTTTGCGTTCTTTAGGCTTTTAATTTTGCCCGGTGTCTTTTCGGTCTCCACAATACTCTTCATCTTAATTTCGGCACGTCTCTCTGGTCATCTTGGGTCTTCTGAAAGAGGAATGCAATCAGTAGCCAAGGGCCATAACGAGGAAGAGGGGAGACCAAGAGGCTTCTGAGCATTTTGTTTCATAATTAATCTCACAAAGGCATTGCATTTCATTTCTCTAAATCGCCTGCCACCCCTCCGAACTCCTAATGGTTCTCCACGTGCTAAATTTCACTTTATCACACGGAGGGAGCCCTGCTGCTTTAGTAAGTAGATTCCTGGCCATGAGTTATCTGGATTATGCCAATAAGTGGGTTGGGCCCACATGGGTACTGAGAAAAGGACTTTTTTTTTTCCCCCATTGCGGCTAGGAGCTGGTATCCCAGGAACCCTCCAATGAGAGGATAATTCATTTCCATCTGGGGCACTGATGCCAAACAAATCTTGATAGCTGAAAACAGAACAGAAAATCAAATTGGATATTATGATTTATTATAAAATAAAACCATTCATCCCTTTACACAATAAGTATTACAAAGCAAACCATATGTAACTTGATCAAAAGTCCATGACAGGGCAATTATTTTTTAGTATTTTCATTTATTTATTTTTTTCACTGTTTCGGTCCTTTCAACCTTTTTTTTTTTTTCTTATCTTCCCTGTGAGCATTTGGAAATAGCTTCAGTCTGTACTGTTGCTAATTTAAGATTCTAAAAGCAGCGTTCTTTAATCCCTTTCTGACTGCGCAGCTCCACTTAGTGGCTAACAGGATAAAATACTTTTTTTTTTTTTTTTTTTATTCCTGAGACTTCTGTTGATTATTCCTTTTAAGTGATCTTAAAAACAAAGCACATTAGATTTTCAGCCTAGTTAAAGGCTGCTTCATTCAAAATAAGTCAAACGGTTTCTTGGGCATTAGCAAGGTTTACATAACAACGTTCGCAGCATGTTATGTATCTAAAAGTATTAATCCACATTTTCAGATCTGGTATAAAATAGATTTTTTTTTTCCTCTCTTTTTTGTTGATATCGTTTTGAGGACGGGGGCCTAAAGGGAAGGCTGCCGTCTGTTACAAAATGCCTCAACTAGGATTCTTCACATGGTGTCCGCTGTACGTCGAGGTACGCAGCTAGAGATGGGGAGAGGGAGGAAGTCGGACTGCAACCAGGTGAATTTCAGTCTGCTTCGGGTCTGACAATTGTTGGACTTTCCCCAGATTCGCGAGGGACGTTTTTTCCATTTTATTTCTTTATTTTACAATGAAGCTGGGGGCAGGAGTGGGAATCCAACAGACCTGACACAAAGGGAATTCCGGAATTGAATCCGCTCACCACAGACCCTCAGAAGCGGGCAGACCTGCTCCAGTTCTGATGCTGATTTGAGTTACCAGCATTTTAAACTAAAAAAAAAAATAAAAAAATTTGCAGAGCCGCAAATGTTTACTGTTACATCCCACCAGTTTCAAACAATATATATTTATTTTTTTTGGCCTGGCAGTTTTTTTTTTTCCTGCTCCTCTTGTGGCTTCCAGCTCAGTCGGATTTGGCCTCTATTGAGCTACAACGCCATGAGCCTTCGTTCGAAACAACCTGGGCTTAGTCTTCCTATTTTATGTCGCATCACGCTAACTCGCCCTAGCCACTGCAGCGACAATCCTTGGCTGGGGGAGTACAAAAACCACAGCTCCTCCCAGAACCCAGCTAATGTGGACCCTAAGCCTGGCTACTAACGGACAGCGCTGCACAGTGACCGACGATCCCCCCCCCCCTCAATTCCAAAGACTCATTCACTGCCTCTGCAGCATTCCCAGCTCTGTCTGGTTTGGGGAGCAGAAGGCCGGAGCAATGAATTGTACTCAGGTTCCTCCTCATGGTGCTACATGGAACTACTAATGAGCTACATGGTCACTGGGCCAGCCTCTTGAAATCTTAAAAAAAAAAAAAAAAAGTTGGCATATCCCTATATGTATGGTTTGGCAGTTCAATATCTGCTTTCCATTATTGTGCTAATCATGGCTTCAATTTACTATAGTCTAACTTTCTTTTTTTAAGGTTTGAAATTGGTGAAACCAAACTATAAATATTCCAAATGGCATATTAAAATCTTAACAAAGGCTTAACGATGCATACAACATGTTTGAACACATCATAACTAGAGGGGTTCTCAGTGCCAGCTCCTGGGGCTGTAAACCAGCCAGGTTTTTGGAATTTTTCACTAAATATTCATTGGACATGGCTGCATACGTTTTGGTCTGAGAATAAGGTTAATCTGCATACATTAAAAAAAATAGACTTGTTTGTTGGCTCTTGAAAACCGAAGTTGAGAAACCCTGGTATAGACCACCTCAAACCAAGCTAACATAAGCCATTGCTTGTTTTGGATGCTTAACCTTTTCTGAGCCAAATGCTGGAAATTTCTACCCAGCGGCATGATGAGATGGGGCACCGAGACCTGAAGCAGAAGCACAATGCGTGTTTATTCATAATATGGTGGGCACATAAGAACACAAAATGGGCAATGCTGGGTCAGGCCAAAAGGTCCATTAAGCCCAGAATCCTATCTTTTTGTGGAGTGTCCCTAAGTCCTAGTACTATCTGAAAGGGTAATAATAACCATTCCCTATTTTCCTGTTCACCCCGCTCATGATTTTATAAACCCCCTAGCCTATCCTCTTTGTGATCTCTTCTCTAAGCTGAAGAGTCCTAACCTGTTTAACCTTTCTTCATAAGGGAACTGTTCCATCCCCTTTACCATTCTTGTTCTCCTTCTCTGTACCTTTTCTAGTTCTGCTATATCTTTCTTCAGATGAAGTAACCAGAACCGCACACGATACTCAAGATGCAGAGGCTCCAGAGATCTACACGGAAACCTTATGAAATTCAGTTCTATTCTGCATTCCTTTCCAAATAATTACCAGGGGTATGCATTCATTTTACACAAATGCAAAACGTAAAATGAATGCCGTTATTTTCAATTCGTTCCAAATGGATTGAACCAAAAATGGCGACCAAAGAAAATATTTGTTGTTTAAAAATATAAAATGGACCTTCCCTGGCCCTCAAGCACCTTGCCACAATTTTACTCAGGGCCTGGGCTTGCTTGGCTGAGCCTCCCAGGCTGAGCCAGTGCCCCCCTGAAACCTTTCCCGACCCCCACCTCAGGCCCGGGTCCCTGCCTGCCCCATTCGTATCTGCCAAGGCCGGGGAGTTCCAACCCCGGCCCCTTTGGTCCTGATAAGATCCTTAAGGGCAGTAACAAAGCCCACACCCTCCGGCACCGGATCCTGGAACTTTCAAGAGAGTGCTCTCCACCTGGAGGGTGGCACCAGAGCGATGGCATTTTGGTGTACTGGGTATAGCTCCTGCCCTTAAAGATCTTATCAGAAAAGGGGGTAAGTGAGGGCCAGGGTGGGTGATTCCTGACCCCGGCAGATATGACTGGGAGCACGGGAAGGGCCTGACAAGGCATCAGCTGAGCTTAGGGAGGGACCAGCAGGTAGGCCTGGACTCCAAGCTGGATTACTTTTGTGGGCCATGGTGGTAGTTGGAAGGGCCTGGGGAGGCACAGTTGAGCATGCTTAGGTCCCACTTTAAATTACACAGGGGGGTGCTTGAGGGCTGCGAGAGGCAAACACTGTTCACTGTTTGTTTGGTTTTTATTTAAACAAAAAAAAAATGTGGGTCTTTAAGCTACATGGGCTTTTAGTTTTATAAAATTAGATGATAAATTGCAAAATTTGGTCAAGATAAGATGTGTGCTGGTTAGAATTTAGAAGGTATTTGCAAACAGATGTTAGCTTTGCAAGCATATTGCGCTGTAGCTATCATACTTTGATAATCAACGTTGTTGATAGCCATGTTACTCCTTATGGTGCCAGTGCAATCATAAGCAGTTATTTGTTTTGAAAATTCCCAGATTTATGAACCTTTTTGTGCTGTTTTATCATAAAAACGCATGAGCCCGACTGAAAAGATAATGAACTATTCCTCCACAGATGACAGCACTTATTAAACAGCACTAAAAGAAGCAGCACTTCATAGAAACATTTCCACCTAGTTCGCTCTGGAGTCAACTGGTTTGCAAATGAATCTGCAGGTGTAGCACTAAAAAGGAGAGCTTTACAAGAGAAAAATGAAAACATCACTTGGAAATAAAAAGGACAAATGCACAAATGTGTGCTGACACCGGCCATTAATGCGCATAAATGTCTGATTATCACGTATTCTGATGGCCGATAAGGGAGGGGGGGGGGGATGTGCTTTGATTTTTCATTTTCTAAAAGAAACAAAAGAAAAAGCATATGAAATTCCATTCCGATTTTTCTCTTGTTTTGTTTCTTCCAGTAGGGCCCTCTCACTCCCCTGAATGAACTCCTGATTTATTAAAAAAACCCAAACCAAAACAAAAAAGCCCTTTAGAGATGTCCCCCCCCCCAGGCTTCTTTTGAATCCCCTAACTCCCCTGTTTCCCCCCCCTCCCCATATCATAGCCTATGTGTGGTTCCAAATGGGACAGATGTAGGTTCCCACCCCCACCCCGTCATGGATGAGGTAAGATGCAGAGGGGGCTAAGGAGAGCCCCAGGGGCAGTGGAGGATACAAGAGAAGCCTAGGAGGGGTGGCTTCTGTGCAAGTTTTGAAACATGAAGCTAAACATTTTAATATGCAGTAAAAAAAAAACAACAAACCCCAACTAATCTAAACAAAAAAAAACAGTACAAAATGAACACAAATTCTGACCTATGAAACGAAATAAGCTCCTGTATACCCCAATGACTGAAGTTACAGGCATGCAAATGAAGCAAACAGTAAAATATGTGTTGACACATGATAGCATTAATATTTCTTTTTATTATATTGGGCTTAAAATGTTATTTTGTTAGGAGTTTGCTTAAAGAAGGGGTTCCATATACTGCACATTTTAAGGCTACCTTAATTATTGTAAGAGGCTATGATTTTGGAAACAACATCTATTTTGGAAAGTGTCCCTTTTATTATTTTAAATCTGGTATTGTAATAGTATGAACCTGACTTTAATGTTACTGAGTACCAGAGTAGGCCTTCTGGATCAATGTCTGGACCAATCCTTCCCATGGATGTCACCACAGGCTGCTATTAAAGCAGGGTCCCATTTTAGAAGCGACTCATCTTGGTGCGACTGGAATCTGAACATAGATTTATAATGCCAAATGTGATAGGGACACGGAAGGAGAAAGCCATTGTTTGCTTACTTAAATATTCTTATTAATTGAAGAATCCCAGGGTCTAGGCGATTTACAAATAAAATGTGCATAAAAGTAAATACAAAACAATAGACAATAACATTCTCACTCAACATATACTCTCCACCAATTCTAATACATAACAAACTAAAAACAATTTCGCCTCAGTGAAATATTAACAGAAAAAAAGAAAAGAAAAATGTAAAATAACATAACAATATAAAATATAGTCAAGCTATGAGAGGATTAAAACTTAATATCAGTGCCCCCATTAATTCCTGTTATCCATCATTTGTTGAGTGAACTGAAAATTTTTTAGTATTGTATCCATTATCCCTTAAACTGCTTATCTAAATGTCTGTTGATATTACCATGTCTTTAAAGCATCGTTATACTGTATCTGTCATCATGCAAAAATTGTCAATGGGAGCCCTGAGAGGAGAGGATCACCTTGCTAGTGGCTGAAAGGAATCAGTAAGTTTTGCTTTGGAAATTTATTACTTTTTTTAAAGTATTGGGGCGAAGTTAACTATAGGGGTATATTATTTAGTGTGTTTGTGCTTTTAATAGTCAGTAAGGCAGCGAATAAACATAAGTTAGACTGTTTGTATTTCCCAACCCTCACCCACCCCCCTCAGCTTATCCTTTAATTTACAGGCAGGTGCCACTTTCACACTAAAAATAACAAAATAGCCTTTTAACTTCACGAATTCCACACACCTTATTGAGAGTTTGATTATTCCCCTGTAGGCCATTACCAGACATAGAGTGAATTCACTAATACATTTAAAGGACGCTAATTAGACACATTCCTACTCCCATAGCAACCTAAAACTTAACTAGGAACTGAACACATTTGAGATGAAGGCAGCAGTCCAGCAGCAAGAGTGGGGCCTCCCAGTCTTTTGCATCGAGTGTCACATGTATGATTTTTTTACCCGCTGGTGAGAAATTGTACATGTGCATGCGATGCAAAGAGCTCCTGTCTCTCAGAGAACGAGTCCGATCTCTGGAGGCTAGAGTGGAGGAGCTGAGGCAGACAGAGAGGTATATAGATGAGACCTTCAGGGACAGCCGCAGCTGGCATGACCAAAACTGCTTGGAAGACCCTTCCCAAATGGAGGTAGCTGCGTCTTCAGATTTATTTATTTATTTATTTATTTGACACTTTTCTATACTGACCTTCATGAATAAATTCAAATCAAATCGGTTAAATGAAACATAGGGTGTAACTTAATAATAAATAAGAAAACCATTTAGAGAGAGGCAAAGTTACATTGAACAAGGAGAAAGAACTTGGGAGGCTGAGGAAACTGGAAAACAAAGGACAGCATAACTAAATAAGGAGAACAAAAAGCATAATTTAAAAAAATAAAACAAAGCATAGATGAAGGTCATAGAAAAGTCTAGGGAGGTCGATGGCACTGCTTCCCCTCTTGACATCACCATTAGCACTGCTCCGGAGATGGAAAAGACTGTATCAGAAGCGTGGCTTCCAAAAGCATCCACTGGGCCAGTAAGAGGGGGTGCAGTCAGCAGGGAAAATACAGGTTGATATCTTTTTGCTTTTACCATTTGTTAAGCAGAAAATAGCAACAGGATAAAAGTATCAGCAGCATGTAATGTACATGTTGCTGATACTTTATCATCTTGGGTGTCTCCGTAAGAAAAAAATATATATATTTTTTAATTTAAAATATTTTTGTATTGTTGACTGGACACAGTACATACATATTGTCATGATATACACTTGGACCTGCTACCATATACTTTTGACTTTGTGACACTGCAGTATCTCTCTATAATGCACAATGTAAGGAAAGGCTGAAAGATGGCTATCAGGACGCTGGGCAAGTGATCTGTTAAAACATGCGTTTTATTATTCTCTGTAAAAAAAAAGTGATATTAAACCAAATAACTTTATTTAGGCTGTGTTCAAGCCCGGGCATCAGTGCTGGCTTTCTTTTAGTAGTTATTTGCTGACTCTAGCCCCTGCTTTCCCAACTCTTTATATAAAAGAAGTATAATTATTTGCATGGCCTCACCTACAGAGCAAATCAAAAAGTGCCTGCAATTAACAGGAAACTCATTACACATAATGATACCATTATCAAGCAGGGAAGATGCTGCATCTGAATGGTGTCCTTTGAAAAGATGAAGTAAGCTGGAAACCATTGAAAAAAAAAAATCCTTTTTTGTGACAAAGTGCTCATAATTATTTTTGAAATGGATACTTTGGTATCCTAATCTTAAACAGCAGTACAAGGAAAACAATGTGTGGTGATTCAGTCAGAGATCATGAAAAAAAAAAATCCTACTTTTTTTTTGTCCTTTTTTTTTTTTCATTTTGTTCCTGGAAAGATATTAACATTTTGAAGTCTTGGAAATCTCCACCAGTTTTAGTTCTGTCCACCTCTATGCTCGTACATGAAACAGGGAGTCACTAATACTGATCCTTATCAGAACACCGTGCAGGTTATCGGGGGCTGACTGGCCTATCGGGGGATCGGGCATCCCCCCGGTGGGCCGGTCGCTCCGGTCACGTGGTCTGCCGTGCGCGGCCGTGACGGAGCCGCGCTCGGCAGACCAAGCGATGTGTCCTGGGCCGGCCTGGGCGGCGAATCCCCAGGGCCGGTCTTCCTCGGGAATCCGCCGCTGCAGGTTATAGCATTTGTCTTTGAGCTGCTGAAGGTCAGAGCTGTGCCCGGGGTAGGCAAACGTATTTGCGCCCCATCCCTCCACTCTAATCCCTGTTCCTCTTTCCCTCAGCCCCTCTACTCTGATCCCCGGTCCTCTTTCTATTTCCTTCCCAAATCTTGCATTTTCTTAATATGAAGTTCACTTTCCACTGTTTTATTAGATATGTGATTAACCTGATCTTGGACATCTTTTAAACCTTGTCTCAACTGAGTAGAGTGTAATTCAGTCTTTAAATTCAAATTAGTAAGTGCAGTCCCAAAGTTTACTATCAAATCCCACAATGCGTCCCTCGTCACTACTGCCGGTTTTGCAGGGATCTTAAATGGCTCACCACTTCCAGAAGGGCCAGTTGGAGTATAGCTGTTCCTAAGGCCAGGTTTGGCCTGGCTTCCTCGGTGTCAGTAGCAGAAGTTCCACTCTCCACTCCCATCGCCCCGAATTACAGAGTCGTCATCGTGGGGTCGATAATCTGCGGGAAAGCACTAACGGCTGCTACCTCTCCGTTGGATCCCAGCGCAGCTCCATCTCCCGTAACCTCCACAGAAGTCGTCTCTCCTGCTCTTTGTGCCGGCGGTTGACGCAGCTCTGGGCTCAGGGAAACCTCCTCTATCGGCGACGTCGACATCAACGCTCCCAAGTCGGCTCGTGCATTAGGATCCTCAGTCCCTGGGTTCGATGCTGGCGTGGACATAAACCTGGTGATCTCCAGTTGTACGGTAGGAGAAGGAGGTTGTTTGGAAGGATACACCTGAACCTTTTCCTTGCATTTCGCTGGCATTTCAGGTAACCGGACACTGCAGGAACAGAGTTCAGAAAGCAAACGCTCACCGACATCCAACTATGCCACCATCTTGACTCCTCCTCATTCTTCCAGGATTTATCATCCTCTTCCTGCCCAAGGCCCCATTGACTTCAGTGTAAAAGAAAAAAATGGAGGCTTAGGCCGAACAACAAAATAATGTCATCCAGACTGGAGGAAGGATTTGCGGTAATGTCACTGCAGCTCATCCTCTGGCCAGAAGACGTCATTTGTAATTGGCGGATCAAGAAAAGAAAGATGTCAGGAGGTGTGCTCCGGGCTCTAGGCCTCAGGCCTGGGTCTGGCCTGGGCTCTGGCAACCATTTTGAGCCTCAGCCAGGCCCCAGCGTTAGGCCTTGGCCTGGTCCTCAGTATTTAGGATCCAGTCTCATTCTGGGGCCCAACATCAAGCCTAGGCCTAGGCCCAAGCCCAGGACTCAGCAACCAGTACCCAGCCTCAACCAAACCCCAGTATAAAGCCTGGGCCTCAGCGACCAATATCTGGCCTCAGTCAGGCCCTGGTGTCAGATCCTAGGTCTAGGCCTTGAGCCTAGGCTGGTCTTTGGTGACCGGGACCCAGCTTCTAGCTGAGCCCCAGCATGGAGCCTGGGCCTAGGAACAGGCCTCAGTGACACGGACACACATGGCCTTGACCAGGCCTCACTGTCAAGCCCAAGTCTAAGCCTAGGCCCTAGGTCTAGGCCATGCCAACATAGACCTGGCCTTAGGCAAGGCCCAGGCTCGAGCCCTGGGAATTGGACTGGGCTTCAGACAGATCCTGGCCTGGATCTAGGACTAGGACCTGGTCTTGTGCCAGGCCCCAGCATCAAACCTAGGCCTATGCTCTGGCAATTGGCACCTGGACTCAGCTGAGCCCCAGTGTCAAATCCAGGCCTTGGCAATCAGGACCCAGCCTTGGCATTGGGCCTTGGAGACCAGGCTCCAGTGTTGGATCCAGGCTTAGGTCTTCGACCTAGGCCTCAAGCCTAGGTTTGGGTTTCAATGACTAGGACCCAACATTGGGCTGGGCCCAGGCCTCAGTGACTGAGATACTACCTTGGCCATGCTGTGGCAGCAGGCCCAGCTCTAAGCTTAGGACATAGGCCCTAGTCTTAGGCCTCAGCAACCAGGACTCAACCTTGGGCCTGGGCCTAGGTTTAGACCCTGGACCCCAGTGTTGGAACCAGGCCTCAGAAATGGGACCTGGACTTAAACAGGCTTTGGTGTCAGATGTAAGCTTGGGCCAGGTTCCAGCCTTAGGCCTAAGCCTAGGCCCAGGCCAAGAGGATGGGACTGAGATTAGGCTACATTTTGGTTCTGCTGAAGGCTTGAATTTTTTTGTTGTGTTTTTTTTTGACCAAACAAATAGGATTTTTCCAAAACCTATTTTCAGTTTGTATCATTCATACAAATAAAAAATGTCCTAATGTTATGTTTTCTGCATGTTTAAAATGAATGCACATCCCGACAAACTGATGCATGAAGCAGTCATTGATGGCATCTATAAATTTGGCTCCCTTACATGTCCAAATGTGACATTTACCCAATCGATACTCAGGTAGTTTAATCTCCCATTATTATTGTATTGCCCATTTTGCTTGCCAGTATAATCTGTTAGCATTTTACAGTCTTTCTTTCCTCATCCTGGCCATGTCTCCACTAATACATTCTTCCCTTTTATCTCTGTAATTTCTATCTCTATAAGGATTCCAGAGTGCAGTTTGTTTTCTGCAAAACTTTTATCCTGCTTGAATCTATTGCATCCTTAAAATATAGTGCCACCTCTCCATGCATTTTAACTGCCTTGTCATGTTTGACATAATTTGTACCCTGGTTCACAGTGTCCCATTGGTTATCCTCCTTCCACTAGCTCTCTGAGATTCTTAATATGTCTGTATCTTCCTTTAGAGCCATACATTCTAACTTTCCAGTCTTATTTTTCAGACTTCTGGCATTCACAAAGAGACATTTTAAAAATAGTTATTGGTATTATATATACTCGCAGCCTGCTTATCAGATGACAAAGGCAGTTTGGAGTCATTTTGACCTGATTGCTCTGTATTTAAATACATCTGGACAGTTTTCAGCTTTTACAGCCACCTCGCTATTGGGGCACTCTAACTTACATGGTTTCAGCATTGTTTTAAGATACCTCCCTCTGACCCATGCACTGCTTAGTGACCCTCTGCTTTCTACCATGTTCTAGTTTAAAAGGAGATAGAACAGGGAATAGGCTCCCCTTTCCCCCATGATGCTTTCCATTTCCTAATAAATGTAACGCCCTCTTCCCTATACCATCATCTCATCCATGCACTGAGACTGCAGCTCAGCCTGCTTCTGGGATCCTGTGCATGGAAAGGGGAGCGTGTCTGAAAATGCAACCCTGGAGGTTCTGGATTGCAACTTCCTACCTAAAAGCCTAAGTTCAGCCTCTAGAACAGGGGTGGGCAATTCCGGTCCTTGAGGGCCACAAACCAGTCTGGTTTTCAGGATATCCCTAATGAATTTGCATGAGAGAGATTTGCATGCACTCTGCCTCAGTTGTATGCAAATCTATGTCATGCATATTCATTAGGCTATCCTAAAACCTCGACAGGTTTGTGGCCCTCGAGGACTGGAATTGCCCACCCCTGCTCCAGAACCTCCCTGCCTGCACCTTCCTATGTTGTTGGTATCCACCTGTACCATCACAGCCAGTTTCTCCCCAGCACACTCTAAAATCTTATATAGGTGGTGAGTGAGGGGTTTGCAATCAGGCAAACAAGTGACCATGCAATCCTTCTGCCCATCAGCTACTCAGCCATCTACTTTCCAAATGATCAAATCACCAACTACAATTGTCATCCTAACTCTTCCTTCTGGAGCATTGGCACATCCTCAGTGCAAGAGGACAAAGCATCGCCTAGAGGGCAGGTCAGAGGTACTAAATTACTTCTTGCCATGACAAGGTGATGGCTTCCTGCCAGGTGAGTTTACTTCTCCAAAGCAACACAAGGGCTGCTGGACTGGAATTGGGACACCTCTACTATGTTCCTGAAGGTCTGCTTCCGCTCCTCCAGGCCTTCCACGCTGACCTCCAGAGATCGGATTATTTGCTGAGAGTCAGGAGCTCTTTGTGCCAGGGGTGCACATGCAACCTCTTGCCAGCGGGCAGGTACTCATACATGTGGCACTCTTTGCAAAAGACTGGATAGCCTCCGTCTTGCTGCTGGGTTTCTGTCTGCATCTTAATTTGTCTAAAAACTGAATAAGGAATGGATATGTCTCATTTTAATGGGTTTTTTAAAAAAATATTTTACTAGGATTTTTAAATATAATGAAGTGACTTTTAAATCTACGGTTTATAAATTTCATTCCTTGGTGATTAAAGTTAGTTTGGGAATGACCAGTATTCTTGTTGTTGGTTCATAAACTTATTATCCACCAGCTCCAAAGTCTGCCAGCAGGTTACACCCAGAAACATCTATAATAAAAACAAACACTTGCATTTTACAAACAGATACAGTACAGCTTGAAGAGTATCTCCTCACAGTTCAAACTAAAACCCACACACTACTTTCACCAAAATCCAAAAGCGAATGCATTTTTAATTAAAACTTCATTGACACGGAGGACCCTATGCAGCAACAAAATTCCAAATTAATAAAATAACTCTGGTTCTATATCCTACCTCACTCTAGCTGAGACCTTTTAGATTGAAATTCCGAATGTAATAAAATCTGGGTTAATTGAATGTTATTCTGAATCCCTAATTGACTCTTATTTGAAAGATTTTCCTCCCAACAGGGGAAATAATCTGTATAACCTATAAATGTGGAAGGATGGGGAGGGAGGAAAACTAGTAACTAGTTGCCGAGGAGCCAGTACTCTCACCTCAGAAGTGAGTGGACCTTTGCAAAACTCTCGTTTCTAAGACTAGCAAACAAAGGCCAACGCTTACTGGTTCCCAGAGTTAATCCAAAGCCTGTTTTCCCTGACAGACACAATTAACGCCAGCGAGCATTTTTTTTTTTGCCAGATCGCTGGCCTGGAGCCTTTGAACCTTGATCCCTCCCCCCCAGGTTGAGAAAGTAGACAAGGGAACGCCCACAAACACCTGGTAAGCGACTTAGCAGCACAAATGTTTTCAACAGAATGTCTCTGTATGTAACGTTTGATATCATTTTCACAGTGTGATCTCCTGTTTCATACTGTGGTGGGCAGCTCTTACCTTGAGTTTAGATGATTCACCGGATACATTAACTTTCGTAGGAGAAAAACACACAAAAAATGGCCTACAGCATTAAATGAACAATAGTTTCGGCATTAAATAAATCATAATCATAATACAGATTGCCCAGATGTTTACAATAACACTGTAACCTAATTTTAGTTCTGGCAAAAGAGGTGTTTAGTATAATTTTGTATCCTTATTTCTCTCCACTCAAAGAGATTCTGTCTTGTTTCGTGAAAATTGACGAAAGGATCAAGTGCGCTCAGTTTTCCTCATCCCTAAATTCTCTATAATCTGTTATGATCCTCTAATGCAGGGGTGGGCAACTCCAGTCCTTGAGGGCCACTTAGGATAACCCTAATGAATATGCATGAGATAGATTTGCATACAATCGAGGCACTGTGTGTATGCAAATCTCTCATAGGCGAGCAGTGCGGTCGAGTGCTGCTGTCAGACTGTTGACAGGGTAGGTCGATATGAACACATCTCTCCAAGTCTGTCTAAAATGGCTTTGGCTCCCGGTGACGCAAAGGATTTAAGTTTAAAATGCTCACAATAATTCACAGGGCCCCCTAAAACTGCCGCACGGTATTAGTGCACTTCTGGAAATGTTTATTCCTTGCAGAGCGTTGTGCTCCCAGGGGAAAAAAAAAAATCATCTTGTGAAAGTTCCCACCCCGGAAGTTACTTATTTGTGTGGAATCAGGGATCGTACTTTTGCCGCAGCACGTCCCCAGAATTTGGAATGCACTTCCTGAATCCCTGAGGGCTGAATCAGATTAGAAACCTTTTCATAAGAATCTTTAAGGCAGTTAGTTCTACTTACAGAGGCATTTACAGTTTTATAGGCCCGCCGGAATCATCAGTAACAGGTGCCTGAGGTGGTTTTATTTATTTGGCAGTTTGGTTTGCTAATGTTTCAATAACATGCATTTATAGTTTATTATCTGCTTAGTTCATGTTTGTTGTTTGGAGCTCGCTTAGATAATGCAAGCAATAAACCTTTTAATTAAAAAAAAATAAAATAAATACAATTAGTGATATCCTGAAAAAGCCCACTGAGTGTGGCCCTTGATGATCGGAATGACCTGCCCTTGCTCCAAGGGATTTTTTTGGTGGTGCTTTCTCCGTTTAGGGTTACCAGATAGGGAAAAATGGTTTTTTCCCTATCACATCTAGGGACTTTAGCCCGAATCTCCTTAAGATAAAAGGGACTGAATGTCTATAGCTATAAATCGATCAAAACCAGGGCTGGCTGATCCTCGCCTTATTGACAGGAGCCATGCGGCAGCCCTCTGTGTAGGCTTCTAAATATCGATTCCTCTGTCTCTGAATCTGACTTATCCGAGTAAAGCCATTCATCAGCCTTTTCATTCCAACCCCCCCCCCCCTCCATTCCAACCCCCCCTTGCTTTCCTCTGCCTATTGTGTGTCCTTTCCCTCATAGTGGCAAAAGTCATTGTGACTTCAAACATTTATTCATCTAACCAGAATGGCAGGCCAACAAGACCTTTGGAAAACTGGGACAGGCAGCTAAAAATGGTCACTTGACATTTTTTGAATCCCGGAAACTCCTGGCAAGCTCTCGATTACAAAAACACAAATACTGGGCTCGTCAACCAAGTCTGTCTGCGATGCTCAACCATCCCGGAGAGCAACTCTAATCCCGCTACAGTAAATAACGCCACAGGAAAACCTTTCAACAGTGCAATAATAATTTCCATGGGGTCTCAGTGACATCATCAAAGCAGCTCGAGCTTTTGCTGTACTGAATGAAAAGCTGGCAGAGCAGGAATATGTGGGGAAAATGTAAATAGAGTGAAAAGTGGTCATAAAAAGTGAGAAGAAAGCAGGATTGGCATTGGGCAGGTATCAAGAGTGGAGTACAGATAATATTCATACATACCTTATGAATCCATATGGACATAAACTAGCTAGGTTTGCAGTGGTAAGCCCAATAACTGAGCATGCAAAACGTTTTACAGGCTGCATTGGATACACTGAAAACCTAATCATGGTAAAATGATAGGTGATGCTTTTGGGCAAAATAACATAAAATGGCTTTAGTCAAATTCATCTGAGTAGGAGCAGAGGGGGAGATTTACTTAGCTGCCGTCTAGTGAATCCCATGGCACTTTTCCTTGCAGAAAAACACTTCACTGGAAAATGCTGCGGCAATGTGGCACTGTGTGAGAACGGCCCCATCTCAGGGGCACCATCTTCTAAAGGGGTCATGTGCCCCCCCCAGAACCCCCCACCCCCCTGTAATTCATAGTATACAAATCTCTGGGGGTCTGAGATCCTAGTCTTCCACCTCACTGTCACTCTGAGGCAGGAAAAGTTTTTAAAAAATTTAATAAATGGTCCCAATGCCAGCTCCAGACTTGCCCCCAGTAGCCAATTTGTATTCCTTGAGTATATAAAACCTTGCCTTCCACCCCTCCCAAATCCCCTTACCCCTCCTGGACTCTCTCCCCGATCTCCTTGAACCCAGATCAGTACTTTAACATTTCTGGTGGTACAGCTGTGTGCCAGAGCACCCCAAGGCATTGGGGGCTCCCGGCCTCACATGATAACATAGAATTAACATATTAATGACCTGATTTGTAAATCATAGTAACATGGTAATGACGAAAGGTAAAGGCCAAATAGTCTGTCCAGTCTGCCCAGCAATTTGTTTATGATAGTAATTGCCGCTCCATGCAGGTCACCCCCATGCATTCTGTTAAGAGTAGTAACTGCCGCTCCATGCAGGTCACCCCCATGCCTTCTGTTAAGGGTAGTAACTGCCGCTCCATGCAGGTCACCCCCATGCCTTCTGTTAAGGGTAGTAACTGCCGCTCCATGCAGGTTACCCCCATGCCTTCTGTTAAGGGTAGTAACTGCCGCTCCATGCAGGTTACCCCCATGCCTTCTGTTAAGGGTAGTAACTGCCGCTCCATGCAGGTTACCCCCATGCCTTCTGTTAAGGGTAGTAATTGCCGCTCCATGCAGGTTACCCCCATGCTTTCTGTTAAGGGTAGTAACTGCCGCTCCATGCAGGTCACCCCCATGCTTTCTGTTAAGGGCAGTAACTGCCGCTCATGCAGGTCAGCCCCCATGCTTTCTGTTAAGAGTAATAACTGCCGATCCATGCAGGTCACCCCCATGCATTCTGTTAAGGGTAGTAATTGCCGCTCCATGCAGGTTACCCCCATGCTTTCTGTTAAGGGTAGTAATTGCCGCTCCATGCAGGTCACCCCCATGCATTCTGTTAAGGGTAGTAATTGCCGCTCCATGCAGGTTACCCCCATGCTTTCTGTTAAGGGTAGTAATTGCCGCTCCATGCAGGTCACCCCCATGCATTCTGTTAAGGGTAGTAATTGCCGCTCCATGCAGGTCACCCCCATGCATTCTGTTAAGGGTAGTAATTGCCGCTCCATGCAGGTTACCCCCATGCTTTCTGTTAAGGGTAGTAATTGCCGCTCCATGTAGGTCACCCCATGCTTTCTGTTAAGGGCAGTAACCTGCCGCTCCATTGCAGGTCACCCCCATGCTTTCTGTTAAGGCTAGTAACTGCCGCTCCATTGCAGGTCACCCCCATGCTTTCTGTTAAGAGTAGTAACTGCCGATCCATGCAAGTTACCCCCATGCTTTCTGTTAAGGGTAGTAACTGCCGCTCCATGCAAGTTACCCCCATGCCTTCTGTTAAGGGTAGTAACTGCTGCTCCGTGCAAGTTACCCCCATGCCTTCTGTTAAGGGTAGTAACTGATGCTCCATGCAGGTCACCCCCATGCAGAAATGTTACACCACCCCTTTCTTCAAGCCTTTAGTGATCTGCAGTGTTTGTTTCATGCCCTTTGCATCTCATTTAAAGGGACATATTACACTGGATTTTTGGTTGAGAGCTAGCATGCAGAATTTCAAATTCTGTGCGTTATCTGCTAATTATTATGCCTTTACCATATGGTAACAACTTACCACGGCTTAGTTGATGACCCCATAAAAATCATTCTGAAGAGCTTTCATTAGCATGCATGTATGTTGGATAGAAGATTGGCTCTACACTTTATATTGCTCTTTTTAGACTAGTTTGGTTTCATGCTGCCTTGCATTCATGACTGCTGTTGACTGCACAGTAATATGTATTCTTTGCTGTGTAATCTAATTTGCTTAGCAAATGTAAACAAACATAGGCCTAGATTCTTCAAAATGTTATATTTATAGTAAAGATAGCATCCAGTTTGCAGCCTGCCTCATCATATTGGCAAAATATGGAACGCGGCGTTGCAGCATTGACCGCCATGATATCGCCCACACTATTAATCATTTTCCCCATAGCGTCCTCAAAAAAGGTGAAGCTATTTCCGGCGAAATTCCCCACGCTAATCTGCGATACATCATCGCTCACAGCGCTACCAGCCCCTAATTTATCTTAACCCCACCCTAACCCCTCCCACTTCACAAGAAGTTTAAAATTTGCATACGCAATTTGCGATGCGCTGATTATCATGGGCGTTATGGCATTATCATGTGCGACAGCGCCGAAAACGGGCGTGATGACAGCCTATCGCAGATTGAAGTTGACCCTGATAGTTTGAAGCTATAATTATCTTCAACTTTTTCCTTCTTTGAATTGTGAATATTAATTGGTTAAAACCTATTCATGGAAAGTAAATCTGCAAGTTAATTAATTTGGTTTTTATACTACCACTGGCAGTGACACACATCTTCCTAGCAATTTTGAAAGGGACAAAGTCCTTGCTAATTTTAATGCCAGACTTTATTAAACGTTAAGCCACGTAACCTATCTATTGAAAAGCATTCCAAGGATGCCACATCCCCTTGCTGATTGTCTCTATTGCTTTGCTTTATTGGAACATGCACTGTGCTGAATCAATACTGTATTTCTATAGCTCCCTGACTTTCGTAATCCATTCCTTCATACGCTGCACGGTGTGTATCCCCCAATACAAACAAAATGAAAAATACTCTTCCCCCCTCCCCCAACAGAGAACAGTGAAACAAGAGAAGTATATACTGTACATATGTTGTTCCTGGTGCATAAACTTAATTTCCTTTTGTAACTTATTTTATTAGAGTTATGTGCCGGGAAATTCAGAGGTATGAAGAAAGTTATGCATGGGAGTTTCTCATTTGAACCCACGCAAACATTTTTTTGTAGAAGATATCTAGCCATTTAATTAAATCACAAAATGTGTAGGCTATAGTTCATTAAAAGATACATTCTTGGGAAGACTATTATGCTGTATGGAATGGAGTTGCATCAGTGCTCAGTAGCTGAATGTATCTGAATATTCTAAATTAAAATTTGGTATGGATGGTGAAGCTCATATTAAATCTAACAAAATCCCTAAAACTGGCCTACTTCATTTATTTTTGTGCTCATGGGATTTAAGAAAAAAAATCAGTATGCCCTGTTTTTGTATTTTATATCCCCCCCCAAAAAAAATCATAGAAATTGGTTACTTTTCTAATTATTGGTTTTCAGGTGAGAAAAGCAACATAATTGCATTCTCAGTGCTTTCTTCCTTCAATTTAAAATGGTGAAGAATTTAAAAACGGAAATAGTGGTAATTCTTGGGATTTAGCAGATGCCATGCATCTAATTTCTCTTTGACTTTGCAATACTAGATAGGGAAATTGTAGTTTCCTCATTATATTCAGTGATGCCGTTCAGTTCTCACTCAGCCTCGTGCCCGAAGCATTTTTGTTACTGTGTACAGTAGTAAATTTACCTAGTGTCCCCTGATGAAGAATCTAAAGACATCCGCCAACTTGATTTCATGGGTGTCCTTAGCATATACCTGGCAGGGGCCCTTTCATCTTCTCTGTCCAGAGGAATAGTGTTTTTGCTTCGGAGCTCGAATGACCTGAGCGTTGGGTAATCCCACACCAGATTCCCAGACAGGGAGAAGGAGGAAGTCATCGGCTGGGCTGTCCTTTCCTGGTTCCTATAGCATTCCTCTTCCTTCTCAGAAGGAAAATCCTGCCTCTGGCAGAAGAGCTGAGAGTGCCGACTCTGATCCCGGCAGCGTCCTTGGAGAGAACAGGACTAAGAGCATCCGGGCATTATCCAACTGCTTGGTAGAAGAGGCCTTGGATGTAAAATGCTGGCCTTTTAGAGGGCGTAAGCATGAGCAGGTGTGAATGCAAACTGAAGTCCTCCGATTTGCCAAATGATGCGTATTCCTGTGTTGCTTCACCCTCTCTCCTCCCTCCCCCTCACCCCTTGGTTTGTCCATGGCTCCCAGCTAGGAAGCTTCCTTTTTTTTTGTTAGCTACAAATAAATTGTTTTCCTTGGTTCATCAGAAGGTGCTTCCCACCCCCCGGACTTCGGCACTAGCTTTAGCATTTTTTCCTCACCAAAAGATTCAACTACAGTAAAAGTCCTGACAAGTGAAACCTCTGCGCCTCTAACAGTCTAGGATACATCAACGCAAAGCACATCTGAAAACTGGCTCTAAGAGCATTTCCCGGAGGGATCTGTCAGATTACAGTGGCTGTTTTTATTGCCTAGTTGTGAGCAGCCGTTTTGGATAACTAACTTCAGAATTCAGCTGAGCTGAAATGCCCTCTCACATCTACGTCATGGTATTTCCGAAGATCAAAGCATGCAAGATGGAGAGGAAAATTAACTTTGACTGGAATACAGGGAGAGAAGTTAAGATTAGATGGGGTATATGCAGCAGCCCCCAGTTTGCAATGGCAAATTTTTCAAGATTCTGTGGCAGCGGTTAGTATTTTCTGTGGCAAATTTTGCATAATTTTGCATGTATTTGCATATTAATCAATGCCGGCTTTTGTTTTGGGTTTTTTTACTTTACTTTATACAAAGTCCTTTTCAGATTTTTCTGTGTCCATTTAACTTATACGGTTCTTTTATTAGTGACTGGTGATGAAGGGGGAAGGGATCTGGAGAGGGGAAGGGAGGGGAGAGGATCTCAGAAGAGGAAAATGCAGGAGGGTTAGAGGGATAAGGATACGAGGAGGATGGAGAGACACAGAGCAAGGCGAGGGAAAGGCAATGAGATGAGGGGAGGAGAAAGAGGTAGTCCGTGGACAGAGGATCCACTCACACCACTTCCCTACACATCCATTCTCTCACTTGCACCTCATGGCCCCTCCACTCCTCTGAGTCACTGCCACACTCACAGAGCACAGACCCTCCGATTCCCTCACTCACCCTCCATAGCACTTCCGACCCCTCGCTCACTAAGCCCCTGCCAAACTCTTCGCTCACTAACCCCCTTGCATCCCCTCACTCACTCCCTCTTCTGCTGCCTCTCCCCATCCCCTCATTCTCTCCTCTCCAACCTGCATCCCACATGAAGGCTCTCTCTCACCGAAACCTTTTTAGATCTCCTCGCTCCCTCTCCACACCCCCCCCCCCCGAAAAAAAAAGAGCCTCCTAGGTTTTATTTTTTTCAGCAGGTTGAGCTTTTAATTGCAACTCTGCAGGCCTTCAATAAAGTTATTAAAAAAAAATGTGAAGAAAGAGGCATCTAGACCGAAGCACCTGCCAGTAAGCTCGAGGCAGCGGTTCTCTCCTGCTGATAACGTGGCAGAGGCGAGGCCACGAGACAGTCCACCACGTTCCTTCACAATGCCCCCACCCCGTGCCTCTCTGCTGTGTTTCCTCACGGTTCACATCAGCAGCTGGGTCCTGAGTGGCAGAGTGAGACGAGGCGCCCCCAGCTGGTAACTGCTGCTTGCTCCTCCTGCTGCCTGATCTGCAGAGGGGGTGTGGGGCTTGGGGGGTACTAGGACCAGTGGAGGAGGGAGAGGGAGTTGATTGCACTGCTTCATCGTTTCTCTTCGCTGGCTCAGCTCCTGGGTCTCCGGCGGCAGTTCCAAGGCAATTCCACGGGACCTGGGCAATCCTGCGCAAAGGGCTGGATTTTGCAGGAGGATGTGCAGCTCTGGTCGTCTTCTTTGACCACACCCACGCCAGTGTATCAATTTTCATTGTGGATTTACTGTGCTTAAAACAAGACGTGTGCAGCTCTCGATGACCGAACTTGTACACTCCTGTGTAAAGAGGTTTTTACTACTTTCTATCTATAGGGAAAAAAATGCTTACACTGTGTCTGTCCAAGAGACGTCAAGTTATTTCCCAAAGGTCTTGCAGTGGTAGAGCTGGGAATGAGACCTGGAAGCCACCTACTAAATTGCACAGGGAATACAGACATATTTACATAGCAAATGAAGGCAGGAAAAGACCAAACTGGCCCATCCGGTCTACCCAGTTGCTTAGATGAGCATGAAAATTCCCATACTCAGGAGGTGGTGCACTGATGCTAGACTGACTCATATCCGAATCCCTTTCCTACCATTACCCTCCACAATCGGTCCCAAGCATTCACGAGCCGTCCTCCCCTTGGTAAAGCCATTCTCTTTACGAGACCATCACTAGATTCAACCCCCAAGCCTCCTTCCGGGGCTTATTGGCAAGTTTTATAATAATCCATAGAGCTACCCAAACTAGTGAAGGCGTTGACCAAAACGCCTGTCCTCTCCATCACTATTCTTGGAATCCCGATGCTGTCCTGCCACTGCTGTTTCCTACAGGTTAGCCCTTGGCTACCTCTATGGCCTGTGGAGCTCCTAGGTCATGCTTCGGCTCTCGCTTCGCTTTAGCCCGTGAAGTGGATGCTTCGTATGTTGTGCACCCCCCCCCCCCCCCCATTTACTAAGCCAACATAAAAATAAGTCCACAGACCCTGGGCTTTTGAGACCACATAGGTTTCTATTTTAGATGATCAATGTTGGGTCGGGGGGAGGAGGACTGGAAGAAGAGGCTGAATAAGGTTGCCTAATGGGTTGATGCAAAGAAAGGACGAGTGCTCGTCAGACCAAGGCAGCAGCGGTAGTGAAAGACGGTGGTCTGTTTCCAGGTTTCAGAACCACACTTGCTGACTCAATCAGTGATTAGGAGAGAAGTAGGAAATGCTATTACAGCACAGTGGCTCCCAGTGGTTGTAAGCAATGATATCTAACAATGCCCTAAGGAGCTAGTTAAAAAGTGTCTTACATACTTAGAAAGCACTTTAATCCATTGAAAAGCCGTCAGCTCTTTGTTATGGGGCAAACCAGATTTTTTTGCTCCATAAGGACAGTTGCACTATTTGTGAAATGGTAATTTAGAAATCATAATAAAGAATTTCTAATTTAACTAAAAAATGAGCTAGAAAATTCAAGAAAAATGCTACAGATGGTGTTTTTAAAGTACTGCTTCACTTTGTCCTAATTGGAAAGAAGCAAAGAGTAAATATCCTCGTCCTCCTCAGGAATGCAGTTTCCTAAGCAAGATGTAGAAAATGTTTCTTTTTTTAATAATTGGTTTTCTGATGGCAACCTAACTCAGCAACTCATTTATTCATTAAAAAAAAATATATCACATTTTCAGCTCTAGGCTGATTACTGTGTACCGAGCCTCTCTCCACAAGATAATGATTTCCATTGCAAACAATGAAACTAAAATAAAACCAGCCTTGAACTAGGGGGAAGCTGCTGCCTTGTGTAACCGAGAGTGAAAGCTGTCAATTAAGACCACTACTGGGCCATACATGTCTGGTCTCAATGGACAGATGGTCCTATTATACAGATTTTCCTATATAGAGGCTGTGTATATGAACGGGTAAATAGCTGGTTCATCTAATAAGCTGTCTTAGGAGCCTATTCCCCTTATTGACAGGTTATGGCCAGGTTGCACTTTTACACATGCATGAGGTTTATAACAAAATCATTAGTGCTGTACAACTTCTAACTCATGGGGCTGCTTCTGGTGAGGCATGAACGAACTCTGTGGGGGCTTGCGGGTTCTGATTTTGGTCCTAATGGGCGTCTAAGAATCCTGATTAGGCACCAGACGGCTCATTTGAAAGTAACCCTAGTGAACTAATAGCTTGCAATGCATTAAAAATATATAGCGTGCTCTCCTCGTTTTACTAAGCGGAGTTGCAATAGTGCTCTATCATAATACTTAGCTGCTGTCACCACTGCATAATGTTGCTGAAATTTCCCAATGACATTTACTGCAGAGACTAATTTAGACAGAACTGAGCAGATGGCAGAGGCAAACAAGTACAGAAGTTACTTAGCATCTATCTGCAGTGCTAACCAAGAAAAGAAAAGTAACTCAAGTTTTTAATGGGCTTGGAAACATGCAGTGGTTGAATGAGACCTTGGTTTGATTCCCGTATCCAGCAGTTGACTGTGCAGATGAATTAGTCCAAGCTCTTTGGGGCAGCTGTTCCAGTTACCTCATACAGCACTGTGTAGACTGATAATGGGTACATTTTGGAAGGCACAGGTGCCCGTTACGCAGGTAAAATGAGTTAACCAGATATGGCTGATTCAGGGAGGTTAAGTGGATTTTTAGCTGGCAGAAATGTGTACTTTGAAAACGTGTGTGTACTTTCAGCCGCATCCAAAAGACGTTTTTTGGGAGGGGGTGGGATGGGGTGTGCGTTTCGGAGACATGGTTGGAAGCTACACGGGTGCATTTTTTTTTTAAAGTTTATGTTTAGTAGGCCTGCTGCTAACACGCATACTTTATGACATTGCTTAACACCATGCGTGCAAGCATGACATGTCGATATTCACGGTACCATGGATTAGAAGAGAGGGCTGGGCACCTATTCTGCAAAACACTAAGCTGCTGAGTCCCTTACCTGTTTTTCACAAACTTAGGGGATTTTTAACTAGTGAACTGAAAAAGACATCACAGAAGAAAGGGCTGAGTTTCCATGCAGTGATTTTTCACTGGTGTTGTATGTGTGTGTGGCCCAGAGGACGTGAAAAGCCTCGTTGGGATCAGCTTAGATAGTTGCAGCATTTGCGTGCTGCATAGCTGACGTGTCGAGTGCTTGCAAAGCTGCAGAATGTGACTGGTTGGTGGACCATCTGGCTTCAGAAGAACAACATTCTTGAAAACTCATGATTTTGAATTACGGTGAAGGATTGTTAGCTACTGTTCCTTCTCATTTTTTGCAAGTTGTATGTGTAAAATAAAAATTCTCATGCGCAACGTTTTAGCAGCAGTGTACAAATTTGAGGGCAGTGTTCCTTGAAACACTATTCTTGTTTCCTTTCCTTGTGCATGCCATATTTTTCTGTGTGCGAGTGCTAGGGATGTGCAGGAAGGACGGATACATTCGATTCGGTATTCATATGGACTGAAATCCGTTACATCCGTTTTCGGGGGACCCCAATTCATCTATTAGTTATGTATGGTATTCATTTCCCATTAAAGTAAAAAAAAAACCTATCCCAACCTTTTAAATTTAATTAACTACAACCCCCCCACCCTACTGACCCCCCCCCCCAAGACTTGCCAAAAGTCCCTGATAGTCCAGCGGGGGTCCTGGAATGATCTCTTGCACTCGGGCCGTTGGCTGCCGGTATTCAAAATGGTGCCGATAGCCTTTGCCCTTACTATGTCACAGGGGCTACTGGTGCCATTAGTCGGCCCCTGTCACATGGTAGGGGCACAAGATGGTGCCGGCCGACCATTGCTCCTACATCCGTAGCAAGTGCACACTTTCACAGCTTACAGGGAACTTTGCTGTTAACCAAAACTTCCTCCAATATATGTTATATATTAGGATAGGCAGGCCTCCTCTTGTTTGGAACTGCAGAAAGTCATGTTAAACATTCAGTTGCATCTAAAAAGTGCAATACAGTTTGTAGTAAAGAGAAGCCAAAAATAAGTAAAATAAGTGACTAGTGTTTCCCTGCAGCAAATTTAATTTAAAAATCTTTTCTATACCGTTGTTAGGATAGATAATGTCACAACGGTTTACAATAAGGCACATAAAATAATGTTGCTAAATGTATTAAGTTATATCAACTACAGGTGCCATCAAGTTACGGTAAAATAGTTATATAATCAATATTATTTGGTGGGTGTGAGATTCAATACATCTTCATTCATGAATGTGCTTTGTCACAAGTTTGTTGCTAAATACCGCAATAAAACATTGGTGTTAGCAAAATTCTGCACTTTCACTTTAATACATCTGCATACTGCCGATTGACCTGCTTCCTATGCTCAAAGAGATGATATAACCGTTACTGCATATCCCTGCCACACCTTTACATTGCTTGACGTTTTGCACAAATATAATAGTGACAGGAAATTTTGGGGTAACTCTCCTCACTATGAAGGGGTCACTGAGTATGGTTCGTCCTGAGCAAAGGAGAAGCTTCACTGCCAGTGCTTTAGGGTGGAGTGACTACTAGGACCCAGAAAAACAAACGACCATTCTCCTCGCTCAGGGGGATGTTCCAAATAAGGCTTTTACTGTAAAGAAACTGCACTAGAGATGATGTGACAATGTGTGGGGAGGGATGTCCCTGGGGGAAAGTAATGCTTTACCCCCAGAGACATCCCTGGGCAAACGATATACATACGTGAAATGTGCACACGCAGGCTGCACCCATGGACTTAAACGTGTACGGGAGAGGCATACCAGAGATGGCAAGGGGCAGGGCTGGAACCTCCACACATGCTTTTTTTTTTTTTAATCTTTTTTTATTTTAAAAAGCATGAGCCTAACTTTCAAACCTATCCATGGTACAGCATTTGCGTGCATAAGTGAAAGAGCAAACATTAATTCTAGTATTTTATAAACTGTATGGAAGGAGCTGAATAGGTTATAAAATACCCTGTATTTCTGCTCTCAACCTTCGCATGGACATTTGAGTGTGCAAAAAATAGCATACTTTCTCTACCCATTTTATAAACGTACATGCATATATTTTATGCGCAAAATAACTGTTGCAGTGCATGAATTAGTAACCAGAATTGAATGCAGGGCCAGGTATTTTATGGACGTAGTGTTACGCGCCCCGCCCACGGCCGTCCCGCGCAGGGGCCTGCTCACCTTCATGGTTCCACAGCAGGTCTCAGGACGACCTCCCTCGCGGTAGTTGCCAGTCCTGCCAGGCCCCGGCATCCCGCAGCGGTGGTCGTCGGGCCTTCCACTGCGCACCAGGCCTCACGCCGAGGTTCGGCATCCTCTGCATGCGCGGAGTGCCCGGACTCATTTAGGACCAAGGGCGGGTCTTAGCTCCGCGGCACTCCCTGATTGATCCCTTGATATAAGGAAGTTCCTGTCTATGCTTCCTTGCCTTGGCAATCGGGTCGGTTTGTTCTAAGATTGCCTCTGCGTTTGTTCCTGCTCTTGCCTGTTCCTAGTCTCGTTCCAGGATCCTTCTCCAATTCTGTTCCTGACTTGTTTCTGCATCCTAGTTCCTGTGTCCTGCTTGTTCCTGTGTTCATTTGTCTGTCTACCCAGGTAGTACCCTCGGACTGTCTTACTGGTACTGACCTCATCTTGCTCCTGACCTGTCTGCCGCCTGCCTCAAAGATCTCAGCTTGTTCCTGACCTGCCTGCCTGCCGCCTGCTTCAAAGACCTCAGCTTGCTCTTGACCTGCCTGCCGCCTGCCTCAAGACCTCAGCCTGCCTTTGACCTCGTCTGACCTCCGCTACCTGACCCCTGCTTTGCTGACCATTCCTTGGACTGACCTCTGGATCTTGACCTTTGCCTGCCTGACCTCTTCTCCAGATTCTGGCTCTGTTCCTCACCTTGTCATCACCAACTTTGTTCTGATTCTCCTTGTTCCAACCAGCCTCCAACTTCAAACCCGATTGTGCTCCCCCTGCGTCCGTGGGCACGCCGGACTTTCATTCTCTCAGGAGACCCTGCGAGGCCCGGGTCCCTACGGGCTCCTCCCGGGGAGACCTCGGGCTTCCCATGGTGAAGCTCTTCACAGGCTCCATCTCCTCCAGTGCTCCGCCCCCTGGGGGCAGTTACCTCCTGTTCCCTTCCAGGAGACGTTCCTTCACTGTCCCAGGACAAGGGTCCACCCCCGAGCGCATCACGTAGACTGTTTTGAAAACACTCAGGCACGTACTTGGACTCACCAGTTTGTCGATATCTCACCAGTTCCTGCTGTCCTCCTCCTCCAGTTCACCTAGACCCTCTGGCAAGTCACCCTGAACCCTCCCCCCTCCCCAGTTCACTCAGACCTCCCACCCAAAAACTGCAGACAACAGCCGGGTCTAATTCCACTTCCGCAAGTCAACGAACAGATGTAAATGTATGAATAAGTTTGGTAATGCATGTTTTTATGTCCTACAAAATAGCAACTACTGTGTGTACTTCAGAACCCTGCCCCAGAATGACCCTGCCCCTCCCCCCCAGTAAAACGTATACATGCAACCAAAAATACATGTGTACACTCAATGTTTACAAAATAGGATATACATGTACACATGCTACTTGCATGTATATATATTTTTACACCTGGAGCCCTTTTGAAAATTACCTCCTCAACATGTACATTTTCTTGGCAAATCTATGCAACAGGTGTGGTTGCATGCATGGAGTTTTTCCAGGATAATTTTCAAAGTGAACTTATGTGTACAAGTTGCTTTCAGCGCCTCCCTTCTCTTTTGGGATCCAGCGAATGCAGACTCACAGACTGACTCGAAAAGGTGCCCGGCTTGGCGCCTCGAGTGATTGCCCTTCTTGCTTGCAACAACCTTGCTTCTTAGGATACCCCTCGCATCTGAAAATCCTGTTGAGCTGAACCTCTACTGAACAGACTCCTTTCCTTTAATACCGAGCCAACACAGCTCCCATCCTCTCTTGCAATACCATTCTGGCACCCCGTTACGCTGACTGCGACTTCAAGCAGACCACATGTGGACCCCAGATCCTGTCTGGACAGCCCAACTGGAACTTTTACTGTACTGCCTTCCAGGACCAGGATCCTCCTCTTCCCAGAACACTACTACAGCCAGAGCTATCTACCAATTCTTGGGAATCTCACTAGGGCACTAGGACGTCCTGTAGGAGTGGAAAGCTTCTTCCTTCCTTATTGACTCCTGCAGCGGCTCTCGCATCAGGACCACAGAGAGACACTGAATAGTGCACGCGGGGTCCCTTCTTGGGCACATTCCGTTATGGCACTCACAGAAAGGACTGCTCTGACAAACGGAACATGCCACATCCTCCTTACTCCAAATTAGGGTCTTATAACTAGGACATATTTTATTTGTGGGGAATCTAAGGGGTCACTACATCTATGCAAACCAGAAATTAGTGGCTCAAAGTCATTTCTATGGCAACACTTCAGCATTTGCTCTTTTGAAATGTGCTCCCCTGGGGTGTATGACACTATTTTCATGTGCTCTGCATGCACAGAAGGAAAAATAACTTTTTAACATAAACATGATTTTTCTCTGTATTCCCATTAGTCCCTGACCCTGCGCAGAGTCCAGTCAGGGTCTTCCTAATAGATCTCATTCATGCTGCTGCACAGACCATCTAATGCCTTCCATCCTCTTCCCATGTGGTCCCCGTTTTCTATTCATTGCACAAGCTACCAAATTAAATTCCGTGTCATCCTTGGACTTCTAATGCTAACTTGCTAGAGCATCTATGACTTTGCCTACTGCCTCCCTTTCAAGCCCCTTTCCCTTTCCCTCTCACTATATCCTGTCTCAGACTCTCTCTCTCCCCGTCTTGCGTTTGGGCTCTGCACGCTCCACTCCAGACAAGCTTCTTCACGTTTCCAAGCTCTTCTTCCCCTCCCTTACCAATTGATTGAAAATAATCTACCATCCCATATCTAAGAACAGTTATCCCTTGTCTTTCAGTCAAAATGAAAAACCACTTATCTTCAAAACTGCAATACGCACAGATCCCATCCCGCAAACTCTGTCTCAAATTATTTTATAACATTGCTAGCTTTTTGGGGTTTGTTTTTTTTAGGGTGCCACAGAACTGCTGTAAATAAATACCTATTAACAATCCTCCACTTGCATTTCTTGATCGTTTTTTTTTTTTCCCTCAGCTCGCACCCTGGATGTAAGCACAAGATCCAGAATGTAGACAAAGGCAAATGTGTGTGCGTGTGAGTTTTTCAGAGGAGCTTGAATTCCGAACGTTGATGAACATCGAGTGAATGTTACACTTGGGCGCAAAGGCTCTCAACCCCCCCGTTTCAAACCCTTGCTGATATCTGCTATCTCATTGCGTGAGCATCGGATTTGCTTCCTGGCGGATGCCATGTTAGAAACAATGAGGGTGCGCCCCTAAAGAGGTTCCTTCACCATACAGCCAAGTTCCCAGTCACGTGTTTCAAAATGCTGAGGTAGGGTCAAGTTTTTGGTGGCACTTGCCTGCTTTATTTGAGCTTCTTTGTTCTTTACCTCGTTTGAAAGACCTACAGGGTAACCCTTCTGAAGGATGGGATCACTAATATTCAAGACCAGCGTTTTTCCCAACCAGCTGCGTAATTCAGAACTGCCTCAATGAATATGCATGAGATAGATTTGCACACCCTGGGCTCTAAGCTATGCAACTCTCTCTCATGCTTATGGATATCCTGAAAATCTGACTGGTTAGGTGTGCCTTCAGGAGAGGGTTGGGAAACATTGTTCAAGACCCTGAGTAATTCTACTATAGATAAAAAGTGGTGGGTTTGTTCAGTTCTTTTTTTTTTTTTTTTGTCTTGTTTCAGTGCAGTAGATGGCGCAGGTGTAGCACGCACGTAGCGCAGAGCGCAATGTGGACAGCGGGTCAGGGATGGAGGCAGCAGCACGGGGAGGTCCAGCAGCGCTACTTTCGGGTAGCCCTGGCCCAGCCAGTTTGAAAAGGAGCATCATCGATACAGTTTACCGGTGGGGCAGGCAGGGGGAGGCCAGGCACCGTCCCGGTCGATGAGGACACGCGCACCTCCTCGTGCTGACCACCATGGCTGGCAAGCAACCCCTGGCTCCGCCCGCTGAAGGTGCAGCATAAGCTGAGCTCGCTCGCTGGCATGGCGGGTGGGGAGCAGCGCCGGGGGGGGGGGGGGAAGGCGAAGCGCCAGAGGCACGAGGTCGGGGGCCCCCTCGTCGACACATCCAGAGGCTGCGGCAGCCTGGCTTTTTCAGCTGGACGGATATTAGAAATTTTTAGAAAATGCTCCTTTTAAAACTCCTTTTCAAGCTCCTTTCAAGCCAAAGTAAGGGATTCTCAGGCGTCCCATCCTCCACCACTGTGTGGCCTACTTATAAGTCCCTTAAAGTTGCAAATATAATCTTACTCTCCAAACTGGATCTTTAAAAAAAAAAAAAAAAAAGTGTTTTTCTTCAGGGTGAGAACACAGTGTTCAATTTCTCTCTCTCTCTCTTTTATTTTTTTTAAGCAGATTTATTAAAATGAAAATAAACTCTTTTAGGAGCAATTGTTTCATAAAAGAAACATGAGGTTTCAGCCCACTGCGCTGGCAAAGATGTAATGTGATTTATGGTTCACTTTGTAAACGTGGCCAAAACAATTTCATTCTGCCGTTTATGACAGGAAGAGTTGTCACGGGGTGTGGAGCTATAACAGGGCAGGGATTTACGTAACCAGTTTATACCGCTCATGATTTATTAATAAAAGGCAATGTAGCTGAGGCGCGGGGCCTTTGATCAATCGGCTTTTATTTAAAAATAAATAAACGTAAGCCATTATTTACCCTGCATCTAACCAGGAGACATGCGAACTTTCCGTGAGGCCCGCTCTCCTTGTTTGATACAGGAACCTGCACTCGGCTAGGACGGTGCTCGTTACGTGGGCTTCTGTGAGATAAATACAGCGTTAAACATTAGCGATAGCTTTTTCCCCCCTGAAGAAACGGAGTCGGCTGATAACCGCAGGCACTAACCGGTGTGCGGGCGGTTTTGAAAATCTCCGACGACGTCGCAATGCACTCTGGCCTCTCTTGGAGATTTCAAAACCGAACTCCACAGAACTGACCAGGTTTGTTTCCTTAGAGGGAAACAAAAGGCAAAATGAATTCTTTAGTCTCAGGAGGCAGCAAGGACCCACAAATGTGTGGAGCTGAGGACCACAGGGAAGATGATCTGCTATCCGGGGCAGAAATCTGAATGAAATTTAGACGACTGCTTCAAAGGTTATAAGGAAGGACAGACACCCACATGATTATACAGAGCCTGAATTTTATGTTTTAGCATGCTGTTGCATTTTCATATATTTTGGTGTTAGTTGAATATGTTGCTGTATTTTGCTGCTGCGCTGTAAGCTGCCCTGGGTCCTTCCTGAAGGAGGGCCGCCCATAAGCTGAAAATGTAAGGTAACGGTCTTATAAGTACAGACCCGGTTTTAGTGCAAGCATGATAAATCGGGAAAGAAAAGGGGAAATTGCCAGCCTCTGCCAACACAATGCAAAACTGTTGGCTGCCACTGGAGATCAGGGCCAGGAGGGAGGCGGCGGGTTGTATTGTAGTGTGGAACGGAGGCCAGAGGGAAGGAGCTGGCTGCAGCAGCGACAGGGGGGAGGCAGAGCCAGTGCTTACCTGTTCCGCCACCCTGTGTGAACGATTACCGCGCTGAGCTTCCCACTGATGGTGGCGGCGGTGGCCGTGGGATTCATGGAGCTCGGTGCCCTGTGAACCAGAGCAGGCTCTCGGGCTCCACGGTGCTCCTGCCTCCTGCATGAAATTCCTTAGTGAGCAGGGCCGCTGAGGATCCGGAGGCGTGCTGGCTTGCAAGTCCAATGATTTCGCCTTCTTTTTGCAGCAGAAAAGAACTGGGTCTTGATTAACTTAAGCACATGCACTTTTAGTTCAGTAGTTACAAAATAAACAAAAAAAAATATATATAAATTCTGTAGCACAAAGCACATATAAACCTTTAGAGTCTGGAGGTTTCACTAACTGGATGGAGCAACAAGCAGGTGAAAGATGCTTTTTCCTTCTATCTCAGAGCCTCCAGATTAAACTAGATCTTCTGATAAGTTTCCAGAATTCCCCCTGGGCCCCCAGCTGCATAACATGACCTTAACCAATAGTTAAACTTTCCTGTCTCTCTACCAAGCCCAGCCGTTAACAGCAACAATTAGGGTTGCCAACTGGCTCCAGACTTTCAGGACACATTGCTACAGTCCTGCTTTACCCCGTTGCATGCTGGGACTTATTCTGATTGCCCTAAGAAATGCAAGACCTGCATGTAGGAGAGTAAACCCAGGACTGGATCAACCTGTCCTGAAATCTGGAGCCAGTTGGGGAAACCTGGCAACAATCCCTAAAGATAGCATCCCTCTTAAAGATATATACACTCCTTTTATACAAAACTCATAATGCTGGAATATTAAAGCAAGTGTTTCCATAACAACTTATGGACCCAATCTTACTCCATCTGTGGCATCTCATCTTGCACAAGCAGTGGAAATGGGCAGAAACGATCCTCACTCGCTCCTGCCCAGGTCCCATTTTCAAACTGGCACCGGCCTGGCCCCGACGCTGGCACCTTTTAAATTGTATGGCCATAAAACAGAATGATGCTCACCTCGGGGTCATGCCAGTACCATTTTCAAATCAGGATCTGGCAGGTGAGGGGTGAGTGAGGAAGTTGCAACCCCACGGATAGGGTAAGATTGAGTCCAGGAAGGTGGGGGAATGGGGAAGGAAAGGGGTGGGGCGGCAGAGTTGTTTAATTTTTTCGTCTTGGTGGTGCTTTGAGTTGGGGTCCACCTGTAACATCATGGCCAATGTGGAGAATCATATTTACTGCATGTGAGGTCATCTCCTACTGTTGTGGTTGCTTGTAGGGTTTTAGCAGAATTAACAGAGGAGATGCACATCCGGGCCGGGAGAAAGGCAGGTGGTACTGGCAGCAGTGAAGTGAGGACCAGGATGTGCTGAGGAGGAAGAGGCAGCAGTGGCATCAGCAGATCGAGGCCAGGAAGGGAGGGAGGCGTTGGCGGCAGGAGTGGTTTGAGCCCTAAAAGGAGGCAATAGCTGACATGACAGGTCGGGAATGGGAAAGTGTTTTCATGGATCGGTGAAGCCACAAAGTAAAACGAAAAAAGTCTCGAACTGCATGGCAACTTAAGAATACATTGTATGGGTCCTGCAAGATAGACTTCAAATGCGATGACGACAACACAAAAGGTTGGGCGGGGGGGGGGGGTTTTGGACTAGAAGTCGGCATTTTGCATGGTTTGGGCACCAGTTTGCTTCTTTTCAACAAGAAGTGGGCAATAAATACAAAAGCTGCACAGATTTCAGATTTTACGTTCTCCAGACCTGAAGCTTTTGTATGTATCTACAGGAAGTAATTCAGCTTATAGACACGAAAGCACCTACTGCTTTTTCTTCAAAGAACGCTGCATCCTCTGGGCACCACACGAGGTTTTAAAAGCTTGCACACCGTGAGCAGTAATTATCACAAGGTAACAATTAAATGTCAATATTTTTAAAATTCTTTGGGTTTTTCCCTCACCGCGCAACTCCAGAATCGGTCATGTTCAGAACATTGTTGCAAATAATGTCGTCATGCGATCTGATTGGTCAATGAGAGAGAGAGTGTGTGTGTGTGTGTGTGTGGTATTTTGTAACATCGTGGCCAATATGGAGAATCATATTTCCTTGTGACCGTGTGCCAGCCACATCACCCTCTATTGCCTCAGACACAAACTTAGGGCCTCATTAACTAAACTTTTTTCCTATTCAGACATAATGGGAGAAAAGCCTTAGCCAATCAGGCCTTTAGACTGTAAGCTCTCTGGGGACAGGGAAATACCTTCAGTTCCTGAATGAAATCTGCTCTGAAATGTCACACAAAGGCGGAATAGAAATAATAAATTGTTATTGCAATCTGTGACTCTCTTGCTCTTGTGGCTGTTCCCAGGATTTTAGGGGAATTAGAGAAGATGCAGAAAAAATTAAAAATAAAAATCGTACTCAAATTTCTTAATTCTTTAGGGTATGTTACATAGCATTACACGTACTATTGAAGTACTGAGTAGTACACTACACACCATGTACAGCTTCTTTCTAAACCAGGAATGGTCTGACCCAGTGTGGCATATCTCATGTTCTTATGATGTTGTAAGTTATGGCTGCATGACTCTTGCTCTGGCTGCCTCGATCCAGCTTGAAAACTGCCAAAGAGCCTGATGTAGTCTGTGGGCTGTACTTCCACTCACCTCTGTTCTAAAATCACCTTCCTCCTAAAGCATTGCCCACGCCACAATCCAGGTGCACACCCTCCCAGCACATTTTCTGGCCATTCAGATCTACATTCAGTTTGATCTATCATCCAATCATAATGCAATCAATACAATTTTTTCTCCTATTTTTGTTTTTTCTTTGATGCATTCAAATAAGCTCTATTGTCATCAGCTTTACAATGCATTCTTTTTTTATTTAACGGTATAATTTTGTATCCATAGTACCAGAACAAAATCTTGATTTTACAACTGAGTAAGTAGTTAGAAATCTAGTTTCAGCATGATAGTTCTTTGATGAGGAAGGTAGAGGGATAGATTTAGCACTAAATGAAATCCAATATTGCTGCGTATGGAACCACACTCTAATCTCCTGGTTTGCAGCAAGTTTTTTTTTTCTTCTCCGTGTTCTCGAAGACTCAGGAGTTTAAAAGAAGTGTAATTTCCCAAGATTATGCGTAATTGGTAAGCAATGCAGTTTCTGCTTTTATTACTTGGTTTTAGTTATGAAGTTGGTCAATGTACCTGTTCTTTCTTGTACGCACAACTTAAGCAATTGTTTATGAAAAGACCTCAAAAGGATTTTTTGAAGTAAGCTCCTGCCTCTGTGTCACTTTTACAGAGAGTACACACCGAATACTTGGGGGTTTGTATCAGTATTCAATTCAGTTCTCTAGCATGGTGCATACGAAGAGGTAGATATTGAGCCACTGTGCTGTTTGGCGAGTTAGCGGGATAAACTTATCCTGCTAACTTTTCCCATATATTCAGTGGCACGGCCATGGATAAGTTTATCCTGCTAACTTTAAGATAGCCCTATTGGCCAACCAGACTTAGCCGGATAACTTAACTGGCAAAATCAGCTCCTTTCCCTAGTCGACTGTTTAGGCAGATAGCCGGATAACTGGTTAAATGGCAGCCATTCAGCGGGAAAGGATACTCAGCCACTGCTACTTAGCTAGATAAGCCCTAACTTATGCAGCTAATTAGCATTAAATATCACCCTCAAAAAGACTTTAACTTCAATATTTATACACTCAGTCTTGTGGTTATTGTGCAGATAAGACATTGCTCCCCACTTAGATGGCAGGGGGAGGGGGGGAAGGAATTGGATTCAGACAACAACCAAGGGCCTTGACTTTTATGGTCTGGGATAGTGATGATAAGCAGACATAAGGGGAAAAGCACAGGACTGCTTCTATGGCCAAATCCTAAAGGAAATGAAGAAAGCGTGCATGGGGATAACGTGCTGATGCAGTGGTTACTACCCTTAGCAGAAGGCATGAAGCCTAGATGTTTTTAATGCAACTGCCACATTGCTCCCATCTTCAACGGTAGAGAGAACTGCACCATGGATCTATAAAGGCATTATGGCATTCTCAGTTTTGTACTGTATTCCTTTCTAGGAAATCTATCGATTCCTCCACAGGAGGTAATTTAAATCCAGGTATAGAATATTTGAAGTGCTGGTGGGATTAAATCTGGGAAATATTTTAATATATCCAAAAATGTATATTTTTTTTGTCTCTTAGGGAGATTGATTTCAACAGAGGAAAATTAATTATATGTAAATTGTTATAGCCTTATTGAAAAATATAAAGAAAATCACCAACTTCCAGAATCTCTTTGTATAGAGAAGTGAGTGGCAGAAAGTCAATAATACAGTATATTCAGCCTCTATAATATAGGCACTCAGCTACAGTATACTTAACAAAAATGGGAAAACTTTGGTGGTAAGAAATGAGCCATTATGTCCACTCATTTTTTTTTCTCCCAGTTTTGTTCATTATAATAAATACTCATAAATTCGAGGGAAAAACAAAATACAAACTAAAAATGAAGTAGACTTAGGATAGTGAAAAGGAATATCAGAATGCTGGATATATCCAAGTATCAAACATACTGAGGCAGACCGGGCTCTCTAGTCATTTACCTCTTACGAAGATCTCTCAATATTGTTAAGGTAAAGTTTTCTTTTAAATTTACAAATAAAAATGACAGAAAAATGTATGCAAAGCACAGTGTAACAAACAAAGAAAGTGCTCTCAAACAGGATACGATAGTCTCAACAAGAGACAGCAGGCTATGCACATTGAGGACACAAAACTCCAACATCAGCCGATGCCTCGGTATCCTGCAGCAGGGGGAAATAGGTAAAATTCCCCTTATAGCTGCGTCATCTGCTGTTCCTCTTTTAGGAAGCGAGTGTCTGGGCTTAGTTCAGCTGGGCACCCTACCATCATGTCAAGAGACTGCCTGCGGTCCGATGAGAGCTGAGCGGAATTTTACTTCTTTCCCCTTGATGGCTTCTCTGTAAAAGCTCTAGTACCCCCCCTGCCCTATTCCAAGGGATCAGTAATTACAGTAAGAGAGACTAGAGCCCTAACGAGCAGCATGTATGTGAGGCCAGAGGGAATAGACAGGCCTTTACTGACAAAAAGGCTTATTTAACTGATTCCTGGCTCCTGGATTGCCTGACTCCTTGATCCCCTTGCCGGCTACCTGACTTCTGGATTGCCTTGCCTGGCACCTCACTCCTGGATTTCCGTGCCTGTTTCTTGGCTCCACACTCGGCGCTTTTGGATTTTTTGGTAGCTGTATAGTTCATGCCATCTTCTCGGACACCAGCTTCTGTTTGACCCAAGATCTTAGACCTATTTGTGGAAGCAAGGTATGTGGCAGTGTCATCCCCGAGACTGCCTACGGCTCGTTTAAACCCTGACAACTCTCTGTGCCCACCTCTTGACTCTTCTGAGTTAGTTCCTCTCCCTGTAAAGCAAAAAACATACAAACTCTCTAAACTTCTCCATCCTACTGGAAGAGGTGCTCTTCCTTCTTCATAATCTCTGTTCTGTCTCAGGTCTCTGTTTTTTCTCTTTACTCTTTCCTTTTTTTTGTCTCATCCTCAGATCTTTCATTCCCTGATCTGACTGGTTTCTCCTCTTCTGTCTTCCAGCTTTCTGGTTATTGGGGCCACCTGCAAGTAAGCCATTCCACTCCAGGATCCTTCAGCTAGGCTTTATTTTAGAATACACATTGACAAAAAGCAAGTACGTTTTCAGGGGTAGGTATCCGATTGCAGGCTCCTTCTCTTCAGGGTTAACGAGGGAATTCATGTTCAATATTAACCTAAGCAGATTCAGAGGGCAAATCCACCGTTCAGTTCAGTCCAGAGCAGGTTACACGGTTAACAGATGTCTTCACTATTTCACCTTACAGACACGAATACACTTCTTCACAGGAAAACAAGACTCGCTTGTCTCTTCTGGATCCTCGCAGCTTGGACCTCAGTCCCAGAATTGCCGGGAACACTGTGGCATTCCAGGCATCCCCTTTTAGGTCCCTGATTGGATTACAGGTCTGGGTTTAGGAGACTAGACTAGATAAGCCTCCCTGCTTCCTTTCTATATAGCCACCAGGCAGCTCGGAGACCACAGGGCCACTTCTACCCCAGCAGGCTACTGATCTGAAACCGACTCTCGCTCTTTCGCCCTGACACAACCTCATGCTTTAATCTTTTTCTTCCTGGCCTCTCCTCTTCTTTTCTTTGCATTATATTCTTGTTTTTGCACTATATTTCTGTTAATCTGTTTTGGTATCTCCTCTTACGTTTTTTTCTGTTTGATCATTTAGTTTTCTCCTTTCAACAAGTATCATCTCTCGCTCTCAGCGGAACATGTAACCAACACGGCATAAAGTAACATACACAGGATATGAGTAAACAGGAATTATAGAGGAAGCAGAAAAAGAATGGCTTGTGCCATCTCAGATACAAGTCTATATCACCCATATTTCTCTTTATCGTGCCCTTCTGTAAACCGTTGTGATGGTATTTAACTTAACGACGGTATAGAAAATTTTTTAAATAAATAAAAATAAATAAATAAAAGTCTGGCAACTTATAGAGTGAAATGGATTAGATTCCCGCAGTAGACTCAAAATAGGAAGGGCTCAGCAGAGAAAAGAGAGAAAAAAAGTGGTATTGTATCTCACGGTGAGTCGTTTACAGCCACAGGTTAGCAAAAATTTTCAGGTGTTCACTGCGAGCAGCACGATACTCTTGAAAAATATTTAACTATAAAAAGTGTACAATCCATATAAAACAAGAAAAACCAAAACAAGTCATGAAGCATCTTTTTATGTAATATGCAGACTCTAACTATAGTCTAAAATGTTGGTTATTTCAATTTTGAACTGTTACAATAATAATTCATCAACGACAGAAACATGCATTCTACCCCTGTTTGATCTGACGAATGAATGACGTGAAAGCAGATCTATCCAAACATCTCCACAAGCATCCCTGTCTCTTCCAGGGAAAGTAAACTACATTTATAAGTGGGTATTACAATGCAGTAGCCACGAAATAATCGTGAACACATCGCAATACTATGGACTGTATTTTAGAGCAAAACAAAAGTTTAAGCAACTAGGCCACTTAGTACATTTATTTGCAATTCAATTTTAACCATTTATTTTTCTGTTGGGTGCCCAGTTTCTTACCTTTGAGGGACTTGGCAGTTTCTTCTACACCTTCGGACTTCTAGTTTAGGTGGGGCTACAGTGCCATAATCCTTCATTCGCCACCCTCTTCAGTTGCCCCATTGCCCTATTTTAAAACTCCACACCTAGCCCAGCCATTGGAGTGACAGCTCCGTGGCCCATATACTCCCTCTTGAATCTGATAAGCATCCACCCTGTTTCCAGACAGCAGGTATCGCCATTAAATGAAATCTGAGGCTCCTTTCCACCTCAGAAGCTTTGCAGCGCCCCCCCCCTAGTTCTGACCGCTCCGGGAAACAGAAGCTGGAACTTGGAACTGATCTTGCGTTTTCCATGAGGCAACGCACAGTACTTCCACTGGTAAAATTCACCACCCGACACGATCGGTGTCCAACTTAAATCAATGACTTGAGTATTTCCTTTGCTCACCTATCAAAGCGCAAACCCACGTGTTCAATTACCAAAAAAATAATTTAAAAAGCAACCTGATCTCATCTCAGCAATAATTTTCAATGGAATACATTGCTACAACTATATTTCAGTAGCTTATCAAAACCGCTGATAACATAATACTCATAAATCATGTTATCAAAGACAATTCCACTGGATACCTAATTGGCTTTCCTGCAGCACTTCTGTTTAATGTTTGCTTTCTAGCTTGGCAGGAATGGGATACAATCATGTAAAGCTATGATTCATCCAGTTAGAATAAATAAAGATCACAAACTATGTAATTCTATTCAGAATTATGATTTGTAAAGTAGTGTGGAACATGTATGCCTATTCATTTTGTGACCTAGGGACTTCTAAAAGGATTTTTTGCACTCTGCACATATAAAATATCTTTACTGAATAAGGCCTTTATTTTCTTATAGATATATGAATAGATATTAAAGCTTATGTTCTCATTCTCCCAAATAGTTAGTTTGTTTGCCTATTTTCATAGTAGTTTGTGGGAAACCGAGCGGTGTTTTCCCATGCTGGAGGTACGAAGCCACACAGACTCCAGCCTTTTCCAAAGTTTAATCATACAAACAGTCCTTCAACAACAAAATGACTGCCTACCTTTGCAGTACAATTCCCACTTCCTGGGCTTTGGGTCAGCATAGATTTATAGGAGCTGCTTCTCCTGGAGATGCGGGGTCTCCTGAAACCAGCTGGGCTTAAACCCTTATGCTCCCCAGCTGGTCCCGCCCTCAGACCTCTCCCCTGCCCCGCAGGATCCCGCCCACAGAGCTCTCTCTCTCTGTGGGATTTAAGATGGACCAGGCCCCATGCCTGATCTTGCACAGGTTTAAAGGGGAAAACAGGGTCACTCTATCACACAGCTCTACAGAGAGGCAGCTAATAAAACTATAAGAATTTGTTGTGTGCTCTGTAGAAAATGCTGTAGTTCTGGTCTAGCTTAAGATTTACAGCTGATTCATGTGTTGAATAAAGGAATTATGTAAACCACAGAAAATAAGTAATGGTGCAGCAATCACAAATGAATATTTCATATTCCAGAGTTTGAAAGTAAACAAGGCAGAAAACGTTTCCAATAGTCAAAGTAGTTTATTCAATCCTTGAAACATTGGTATTCACAGAATTCATAGAAATATTTGTCCCCCAACACATACGTGTTTCGAGGATGGCTTCCATTGTTGAACACTGCTTCTGTCCACAAACAATGCATGTGCATAGGTCTGTATACAGGGTCAAAGTCTTTTTCCACTTATTTGTTTGGCCAACCACAGAAAACATAAATGAAATTATTTTACAGTAGAAAAGGAAAGTTATGCCCCGATATATCATCAGTTCTAGACTGTGAACGGCATGAAGATCATATGAAGCCTAAGAGCGGGGAGCAGCAAAACTCCCACTGCTGTGTTCAGCACATAATCCTTTATCACAGGATGGGAGGCTTGAAAAATGTCAAGGGTATTGGTTAAAAAGGTGATTCTGGCCACACGGGTCGATCAGAATGTCAAACCAAAATGACTGGGTGAAACAATTACCAGCTGGAGGAGCAAGTGCTGCACGAAGAACAATTATTGGAGGAAGAAAAGGTAATGGCCAACTGGGTATTATCCCTGTGCTGCTCAAAGTGACAAAGATTGTAATGAGGGAATTGAATTGCCCGCCAAAGTCCACCCTGCATTAGATGCCCATTTGGAATCTAATAGTGGACAAAGTGGCTCAGTTGGTGTCTACAGTTGGAGAAACCAGTGCTAGATAGCTAATTTTTCCATGCCTTAACTCTGCCCCTGCAGTCGCCTATTGTTTAGTCATCTAAATTTTGGTGCCTAGTGAAAATAGGCACTCAAATTTAGATGCTCAGCCCAAGTCTGTTTTCAAAGAGGCAGATTTAGGATCCTAACTTAAGCCCATAAACCCTTTGAAAATTGACTCCAATGGGCCTTACTCAATAAAGAATTTTGGCCAGAATTAGAAAAAGTCCTTTTTGACTAAGGTGTAATGCTTCCTTCCACTGATGGTTCTTATTCTTGACCATCAGGAAACTGGACAAGCAGCAAAAGAAATATTTCAATAGTTTAGAGGCAATCAGAAAGTAATGGGGTAGTACCTATACCAGGTCACACTCCCCTCTTTTCTAATTGTCTCTTGCAAATAAATACACAGGACCAGAACATTTTGGAAAAATTGAATAAGTGTGGCCACTACTTTATTACATAACTTGACATGGGAATAAGAACGTAAGATTAACATGACAGAGTCACTGTAGGCAGAATACAGATGTTTTAAATAAATAAGTAAGACGTGCTATGCTGAGTCAGACCAAAGTACATCGAGCCCAGCATTCTGTCTCTAAAAAGTAGCCTATCCAGATCACAAGTACCCATCAGATCTCCAATAGTTCATCTTTTATTCCCAATATGCCTCTGTCACCTGCCCGTAATATTGACGACACAGTACAGGTTTAGAAATCTGCTTTCACTAAGACTTTAGATGCTATCATTCCCATCAAGGCATTCCCAATAAAGGGCAAACCAAACGCCCCCCTGGTATTCCAACTCTCTTCATTCCTTAAGACTTGTTTACGACAAAAAAAAAAAGCACCACTGGCATAAAGTCAGAACTATTGAAGCTAAAAACAGATTTTCAATCCTCCTGATATAAAAGAACAAATCTCCAGGATTTTCTGGATTTTAATAATCTAAGGCCAATTGCATCACTTACATCCCTCTCCAAGCTCATTGAATCTGTTGTATTGCATCAGCTTACAGATTTTCTCTCTGATTATGACATTCTCCATCCTAATCAGCATGGGTTTCGTAAAGGTCATTCTGCCCCCCTATTCCCTTCTTCTAAAGATTCACATTTACAAAGAGCTCTCTGTAAAATAGTGTAAAATGCTGTAAAATAAGCTCTTGTTCCCCTTTTTAAGTTTAGCTCGTGTTACCCGCATTTGCATTTAGTTCATGTTACATTTAATTCATTTACATTCAGTTCATTTTACTCACATATATGAAGAGTTATATGTAAAGCATTTTAAGCTAAGTTCTTGTTTCAATGTAAACCGATGTGATACTCACAGTGTATGTCGGTATATAAAATTGCTAAATAAATAAATACAGAAACTTTAATCCTATCATCTTTTGACACTCTACTATATGGTTTCGATTCAAATACAGATTTCATTTTAGTCTTCCTAGATATTTCTGCCGCTTTTGATACTCTTGATCACCAAATCCTTCTATCCAATCTGCAATCTATAGGAATTACCTCAACAGTACTTAACTGGTTCACAACTTACCTATCAAACCATACCCAACAATAAATATTGGTCCACACTCCTCTAACTGTTACTCTGTTCCTTTCGGTGTTCCCCAAGGTTCTTCTCTTTCCCCTATTCTCTTTAATATCTACTTATTTCCCCTCTGTCAGTTACTCTCTACCTTGGACATTCAATTCAAAATATACGCAGATGACATTCAATTCTTTGTTCTGTATAAATCTTTATGGTCAGAAACACTTTCTACAGTTACTTTATACATAAATACAATTTATTTATTTTATTTATTTATCGAGTTTTATATACAGTCATTCACCATCATAACGGTTTACAAAAAATATGATGTTTACAAGGTTAACAAGGTTAACAAGGTTTTCAAAAAGGTTCAAATGATTGTTAACATAGAGACATCATATACAAGTTATTTGCTGTTCAGTTTTTTACGTTTCAATTCTTTGTTATAATATATACTTGTGTTGAGTTTCAGTTTTCTTACGGTTAGGCCGGAGGGGGTTGGCTTTGTTTTGTTCATTGGGTGAGTTGGTATGCTTTGGTAAACATCCATGTTTTTAGATCTTTTTTGAAAGTTTTTAGGTTTTCTTGAATTCTGAGTTCCGTTGGGAGGAAGTTCCAGAGTTTCAGGCTTCCTAGAGAGATTGCTCTCTTTTGGGTTGAGGTGAGTTGTTTGGAACGAGTAGGTGGTGTCTTTAGAAGTCTTTTATTTGCTGATCTGAGGTTTCTGTTTGGGGTATGTAGTTTTATGGAGGAACTTAGTCAGTTTTCTTGTTTTTCATATATGATTTTATGAAGTATGGATAGTATTTTGTATTCAGTCCTGAATTTTATTGGTAGCCAGTGTCGTGAGATAAGTGTTGGAGTGATGTGGTCATGTTTTTCAGATCCAGTGAGTATTCTTGTGGCTGCGTTTTGTAGGATTTGGAGTGGAAGGATAGTGTTTAGAAGTAAGTTGAAAAGGAGTGAGTTACAGTAGTCCAGGTTAGAGAAAATGAGTAATTGAAGGACTGATCTGAAGTCGTTGGTGGAAAGGAAAGGTTTTAATTGACGGAGTGTTAGTAGTTTATGATATCTGTCTTTGATTTTTGTTGAGATGTGGTTTTTGAAAGAAAGTTCCTTGTCAATTATTACTCCAAGATTGTGGGCATGATTGTCTGGAGATATAATCGTATTTTGGTTGTTTAGGTTGAGTGGTGGAAGTTGAGGGGAGTTGTTCTTTCTGTCTAATATGATTATTTCAGTCTTGTTGAAGTTAAGGATGAGTTTTAAGTTGGTTAGTATTTCCTTTATTCTGCTTAGGTAAGTGGCTGTTAATTTGTATGTTTCTTCTAGTGATTTTTATATTGGGATTAATATTTGAATGTCATCAGAATTAACACCTGGTTATCACATAACCGCCTCAAATTGAACCCAGCTAAAATGGAAATAGTTTATCTAACAGACCTCCATCCCAAGAATCCCTGAATGGTATTTCTATCCCTATTCTATCTCAAGCTCGCAGTTTAGGTGTTCCTCTAAACTTTCTTTATCCCAACACATTTCCACAATAGTTTGAAAAAGATTTTTTTTTTGTAAATACATATGCTTAAACATTTCTGCCCACTTCTTTTCTTCAAGATTTTCAAACAGTTCTTCAATCTCTGATCTTTTCTGGTCCTGACCATTGTAACGTGCTCTGCCTTGGTCTTCCAGACATAGCAATCCGACCACTTCAGTTAATTCAAAATTCAGCTGCCCATGTCTTAACTGGTTCTTTCTTTAAAATTCACATAACTCCAATACTGTATTCTTTACACTGGCTTCCAATTAAATTCAGGATCCAATATAAAATTCTATGTATCATCCATTTGCTCATTTACAACCACTTTTCCATCTGGCTTTGCTCTACCCTTTGAATTTACAAACCCACAAGCCACCTCAGATTGTTAAACAAAAATATACTGGATGTACCTTCAGTTCGTTTGGCTAGACTGGACATCACTAGAAAAAGAGCTTTTTTCCATCGCTGGTCCATTATTATGGAACGCTCTACCGGTTCCCCTCCGACAAATCACAAATTCAAAAGAATTTAAAAAAAAACTTTAAAAATACCTTTTTTTTTAAGCAGTCAACTTACACTGTACAGATCACACAACATTCTCACTCCATTACTATCACAGTCGGTCAAATATTATTGTCCTTGTCCTTTATATTTTTAGATTCCTTAAGTTATTTGTCTTTTATATTTTTATATTTTTAAGTTAACTATTATGTTCAATTATTCTCTTAACCTTTGAATTATGTACATATTATATTGTAAACCGTTTTGACCAATATTTTATTGAAAAAGTGGTATATAAACAATTTTAAATAAATAAATATTTCTCGGATAAGTCTCCCAGTTTTCCCAGGTCTACCCGGCTAATAACTATTTATGGACTTTTCCTTCAGGAACTTATCCAATTCTCTTTTGAACCCATTCTGTTTGTTGCCTTGACCATGTCCTCCAGCAACAGAGTTCATAGCTTGATTGTGTGCTGAGTGAAAAATACTTCCTAAGATTTGTTTTAAATCTGCCGGTTGCAAGTTTCATAGAGTGTCCACTAGTTCTAGTGTTGTTTGAAAGGGTAAATAACTGTTCCCTGTTTACCTATTCTACCCAACTCATGATTTTATAAATTTCAATCATATTCCCTCTGTCATCTCTTTTCCAAGAGAGCTTTTCCATCCCCTTTATCATTTTTCTTGCCTTTCTCTGTACCTTTTCAATGTCTTCTATGTCTTTTTTGAGATGGGATGACCAGAACTGCAGACAATACTCAAGATGTAGTCACACCATGGATCTGTACAAAGCCATGATGATATTCTCAGTTTAATTCTCTGTTCTTTTCCAAATAATTCCTAACGTTCTATTTGCCTTTTGACTGCAGCCACACACTGAGCCAAAAATTTCAAGGTATTGTGGTCCAAGGCCTCAGAGGTCCTTTTCCTGGGTGGGGACTCCTAACATGGATCCCAGCATTGTTACTGGTAGTTTGGTGCTCAGAGCTTGTGAAATGTTACTGTCTCATCCTACTTCCTTCCCCCTTTGGCTCTTAAAGGAGGTGGGTCTGCTGAATCTGTGGAGCCGAGACCAACTACAAATAGCAAGGCCCTTACTTGCAACTCACTTGCAGTGCACTTGGCTATCATCATGCCTCTTGTAAAGCGGCCGACCATCTTCAAATACAGGTTATGGCTGTACCAGGTATTGAGAAGGTCCAAACCATTGGACCTGACCTGTACCCAAGCCATCCCAACAACTTGAAACAGGCCAGAATACCAGTCATGGCCAAATAGTGTGAATCATTTGGCCCCCTTCTCCAATTCCTAGGCAGATGGATGCATCTGGGGGAAGCTTCCCCTCCTCCCTGAAGCCCAGATGAGTCGGGCTGTCATACCGGGGGAGGGGGAGGGGTGAGAGAAGGGGAGAAGTGACTGGCCATACTTGATGCCAACAGCGACTATGCATGGGAGAACGGAGCTGCCCATCAAAGATGTTTGTAAAGCCATCGCAAAAAATATAACATATTTACACTCTCTTGTCAAGTATGCAGCATCTTGAATATGCTCATTGTTCAATGTTTATAAAAATGTAGGCCTCCTACAGTATCTGCATTTCACACAAGACTTTGAAAACCAGCATTTGTTTGCAGCAAAGCAGCACTGTTTGAAGTTTCTGAACACAATGACTTTTTTCCCTCTGTGTCTGTCTGTTTGCATTAATTATACCGCAGTTATCGCACCAAGCCTGCTCGGGAGCAGTTTTGAGCCCATCACAACAAAGGCAAATTTCAAGAATCTGCCTTCTGAGAGAAAATATGGCCTCTTCATATTTTCTTTTTATTTTAGGAACTTATGCCTTTAAAATCCAATCAATTTTTAAAGACATTTTCCCTCAGAAGATGTATATGTTTTGTTCGCATTTTTACAGGATATTGGTTCTTTGAAGTCCACATCTCTAAAACCAAATGGATTCCAATCTGCAATGTTGTTTTTAGGGCAGATCAAGTTGAACAATACCGCAGAAATTCATTTATTTCTCTCTTTGCTCAAACATAAATGTCTTTGCATGCAAAATCTTGACTCATATAAAACCCAGCTAACCATTTACTTGTTATCTTCTCTAGCAGTAAACAGACATTGGGTGGATGGAATCAATTTTACCACAGGAAAAATCCCCTTATGGAAAATTTATGATATGTTTCATGTATACTAAAAAAAAAAAAAAAAAAGCTGTATGAGTTCTTTCATTTTTAAATTAAGTAAAAATCACCTTAAACCTAAACTGCCCCAAGATGTTGTCTTCATCGTACTAAGCAAAGTTGTAAAGGATAATTGAATGAAAATATATTTCTGTTATAAATTCTTAATATTTGGGGATCAATAATTCTTGTTCTGGCTAATTTTCAAAAGGACTTCTATCATCTCTGCATTTCTCTACATTTTGCACACATTGAAAGCTCTTTTACTCCCAATTCAATTATTTATACATGAGCTAATATCAGATAGGTTAATTTGATATGGTGCATCTCCTCTGATAAATTGATCTAGATGGAAACTAGAGGCAATTCAGATTGGTATAACACAAGAATGTAGACAATTAAATTTGGGTCGGTTTTGCCCTACCTGATCACCGTTACTGCAGAAAGCTCATTTAATGGCTATGTTGCTACAGAAAGAATGGTCATCAATAAAACATTAGCTTGTCTTCTTGGATTGAATTTTCTACATTTACAAAAAAAGTCTCTTTTGTTTTTTTTTTTATACTTCATGCCATAAAGGCATTAAGCAATGTGGTTTTGCGACAGAGAAAACTGAGGACAATTAGTAGTGTGCCAGGGAGATAGAGTGAAGCAGGAGGGGTCAAAGCTTTGAGGTACAATTTTGCAATAGCAGCTTTGAGGTAACAACAATATTAGTGTAAGACAGAAAGTATGCAGATCTCTTGTACCTCCTGCAATCAGAGCTTAGACCTGAGGAGGAGATGTTAAATCTTCTTAAATAGAAAATTCAAAAAAATTAAGAAATACTAATCAACCATGCAAAAGAGTAGGCTTGACACTTTGAATATATGTATACTTGAAGTACAAGATTTTGGCACTATAGAGCTTATTAGGGATGTGCGGTAATTTAATTCTGTTTTGAAAAAAAAAGAAAATAAGACATATTGGGTTTTCTTTTGAAAAAAAAAAAAGAAAAAGGCAGCAGCAGTTAGTCTTGGGAAAACCCTCTCCTTCACTACAGAAATCACAATCTTAAAAACTAAAAGTCCTGGCAAATCTTTTCCCCATCTCCCATTCCCACCTGGACCCCTCCCAGCTTACCCACAATTGTAAGCATCTTCATGGGGCAGGAATGAAAATGTTCCTGTCTACCGACCGGTACTCTATTCGAACTGGTGGTGCAGGCCCCGAGGCCGACGCCATTTTGTTGTCTGACGGTACCTCTGTAGCAAAAAATGATGCTAGGCTAAGGGCCTGGTGATGCCATTCTGAATAGAGCACCGGCAGGCAGGAACGTCTTCGGGAGGGGGCCAGGGCAAGTAGGGGAGATAATCTTTTTAAAAGAATACAAAACAAAACAAAAATCAAAATAGCTAAACAATAAAAATTCCCTCCAATGAAACGAAATCAAAATGAAACAATAAAAACGAGAAAACCATTGCACCGTCCTAGAGCTTATAAAGTTTCCTACGTTAAAGAAGAGGGAATGAAAATAGCATTAGTTTCTGTAGTAAATAAATCTCATTAAAACATATACTTTTTATTAAACAACTCTAATGGTGATTTCTCTTTCCTGGTAATAGAAACTGGAGGTGTTTTTCTTTTTATTTTAAGAAAAGGGCTTCTGGAAGGCTAAGAGGAACTTAGTATAATAAAAAAAGAGTAATAGAAATATCCTGATAAAGAACACCAAATGGATATCTCACTTCTTGAATCATGCCCATTCCCTCTCTCCACCCAAGCTAATGACATCTTTCTGGTATTGTAGGGAGTTGCATAGAGAACATTTAATTTGGTTCATTTGGCTCACTGATTTTTTTTTTTTAATTCAGTTTCATTTTTATTTCATTCAGTCACTCATTCGCTTTCCATTAAATTCAGCGGCAGAGGCAATGCATCTAATTTGGGGCTCTAAAATTGGAGTTTTCTATCCAAGTTTAATGTTAACTTGCAGAAAGGCATCAGCAGCAGATGAAAGAGCACCTGAAGACACCGAAATTGGCACTAAGTGGCGCACAAAGAGTGGCAAGAGCACTCCAAGGCACTAAGAAAGGAGCATGAACACTGCAAAGCACCATGAGGAGGCAAAGCAACCCAAAACAGTCATAAAAACATAAGAAGTGCCATGCTGGGTCAAACCAAGATCCATCGAGCCCAGCATCAGTGTCCTAATTAAAGAAAACATGGGATTAAAAAATGGGGGATCAGTGAGGGAGTGATGGGAATTGTAAGGGCTAGATAAATCGGATGGATGGGCCACATGGACTATGTTTCTATGTTACTAAACCTGTCTCTGACAGTGGCCAATCCAAGTTGCAAGTACCTGGTCAGGCCTTCTTCAGTCTACCTGGCTAATAATGTGCTATGGACTTTTCCCTCCAGAAACTTGTCCTAACCTCTTTTAAACCCCGCCGTGCTACTCGCCTTGACACGTCCTCTGGCAACAGATTCCACGGCTTGACAGATGTTCCATCCTCTTTTTCATTTCTATCACCCCCTCCCCCCCCCTTGCACTTTGAGTTCCGCTGTGTCTTTCTTAACATGGGACGACCAGAACTGCACACAATTCCCAAGATACAGAGGCAATCTATTTTCTGTTTTATTCTCTGTTCCAAACATACAATCCCGAAATGAATTGGTTTAATGACACATTCCGATTTCACCAATCTAATAAACCCACTAGACACAATCATCTCGCTACCATGCTCACCATGTCGCCCAAATTCTACAAACTTACCTCCACTAGAACACGTGCTATATCAATCGCTGGGCCAACCCTCTGGAACACAATGCCAGTCGAACTACGACAAGAAGAATGCCTAAAAACCTTCAAACGAAAGCTTAAGACCTGGCTCTTCTCTAAAGCATACACGTAATTTGTTCCTCGCTCTCATCTATGTTCCCCTCAAGACCTCGCTTTCTCTTAAAAAAAAAAAAATAAAATAAAATATATATATATATATATATATATATATATATTTACACCTTAATTCCCCCCTCTCACTATAGTGTCACCCTTACCCCCTCCTATCCCTTCTTCCCCCCTTCCCCTCTCTTCCCTCTCACCCCTTTTTTACACAAATGATATATTTTGTTATTCCCTATCATTGTACATCTTGTAAATACTTACGACCCTTGCTTACAATAATTTAAGAATTAACTTAATACTTAATTCTCCTTCACATTTCCCCCCCCCTCATTTACTCTCTTGTTAATGTTATATTTATTTTATGTTCACCTCTATATTTCCCCCTCCTTTTAATCACCCCCATGTTATTATGTTATATTTGTTTTATGTTAAACTTGTTCGATGTAAAGCGCCACCCCAGGCACTAGTTTATGTTATGCTGTGAACCGATGTGATATCACTGATGAATGTCGGTATATAAAAACGTTAAATAAATAATAAATAAAATAAACATCCTATTTGCTTATTGGCCACTGTCACACAATGCGCGCAGGGGACTTGCATGCCAGCGCGCCTATGTTGCATAGGCCGCCGGCGCACACAAAGCCCCAGGACGCGCGTACATCCTGGGGCTTTGCTTGGGGGGCGTGTCAGGGGCGGCGCGGCATTCGGGGGGGGCGTTCTGGGGCAGGGCCGTGGGCGTGGTGCTGGCTCGGGGGTGTTCCGGGGCATGGCTGAGGTCTCTGAACCAGCCCCTGGGCTGGGGAATGGCGCGCCGGCAGCTGGCCGGCCGCGCAAGTTACCCTGGATTTTATAACATGCGCGTGGCAGCGCACGCGCATGTTATAAAATCGGGTGTAGATTTGTTTGCGCCGGGTTGCACGAAGGAATCTACGCCCGCGCACTACCCGGCACGCACAAATGTACACCCAATTTTATAACATGCGCGCGCTACCACGCGCAAGGGGGTGCATACTTGTGCATCTTGCACGCGCCGAGCCCTAGAGGAGCCTCGATGGCTTTCCCCATTCCCTCCAAGGCCGCTCCGAAGTCGGAGCAGCCTCGGATGGAACTTTTCTTCCGCTTCCCCTACCTTCCCCTCTCTTCCCCTATCTAACCCACCCCCCAGCCCTACCTAAATCCCGCCCCACCTTGTTTCAATTATTTATGCCTGCCTCTGGCAGGCGTATCTTGCACATGCTGGCCAGCTGCCAGCGCGCCATCCCCTGGCACAGCCACTGTGCCAGAGGCCTTGGTCCTGCCCCCGGACCAGCGCCACGCCCTCGCCCCTTTTTCAAAGCCCCGGGATATACACGCGTCCCGGGTCTTGCGCACGCCGCCGAGCCTATGCGAAATAGGCTTGGCACGTGCAGGAGCAGGTTTTCGGAGTTATGCGTGTAACACTTTGAAAATCTGCCCCATATTTCTTAACCACAGCCCAGAACACCCATGCCCTGCCCATATCTCCCCCGATGCATGATATTTGCACATCGGTACTTGTGTGCACATGTGGGCGGCTTATAAAATTGGGTAGACCCACACATGTGCTAGATGCGTTCCATTCTCCTGATTTTGGTGCGCGCCCGGCTGTTAAAATTCACCTTATTATGTTTTTTTTCATGCTCATTCCTATTAAAATTTCATATTTGCTTAGAACCTTATAGAATGATGCTGCAAGGGATCTTAGCTTGTCCCAACTATAATGGCATGGTTTCTTCTCTTTATCCATTATTTCTATTTACTAATGGGCCCAGATAACAAATCCATACTAGTGAATATGTGAGAACCTCATTTTTTTGTCAAGGGAAAAACATCAATACAATCTTGAAAATCAAATAATTAACATTATATCATTTGGGCAGCAATTACAGAATGCCAAATTGGCTGCTCCTTTAAGTATTTTATTTCCATTTGATATTCCCTGGAAAGGGACAAGGCGGATTACGATGAAAGATGTGAACTGCGGTACATAAAACTGGGAGCCGAACAATGCAAAACTGCATAGGTTGCATTTTCTGTGTTGTATTATCTTGGGGTATCCTGTGGGATAAGAGAGGAGCTTTTCAAGAAAGTTGAGCTTGTTTTCTCTTGAATAGGTTAAATATTCATCTTTGTTTTTGCCTTAATTTAAAGTAGGGTCTGTTTTTCAAAATAACCAAATATGAAAATCAGCCTGCCTAATGGACCAAATGTATGCATATATATCTGATGTGGCAATATGTATATCTGATGAATATCCTTCATGGGTTTCCTGAAACTCAGAATGATTTGCGGTCCTTCAGGTCAGGAACTGCCTACCCATTATAATATCAGCATCATTTTATAATAAAGTAATAACCAGTTAAATTTATTTTCTAAAGCATAGATGCTATTGACTCGATACAGCTTGTTTATTATAATAACTAAGCCTTGTTTACTCTGGATATTAATGACCTGCGAAAAACTTGGTTGCCCACTTATCTTCATAACAAGTTGGCTTTCGTCTGACCTTATGATTTTCCACAGGCCGGCTTGGAAAAGGCCGGTGGATTTTTATATCCAGAGGATGGACTTGCATCGATAACTTAGACATAAATTTCATTTTAGGATTTCAGTCTTCTTTCAAATCAAATCTTTCACTGCCCAGCAATTTCTATACTTTGGGATGAAATGTAATCTGAAGTTTTTGGTTAAGCTTTGTTACTGCGCTGGAAAAGCTAAAGCCTTTGATGGGGAGCCCCGATGTATGATGAAAGCCTTCCATTTTGGTTATAATTAAATGGGCTTTATGTGATTAGAGCAGCCATCCTTGAGAATCTAATGATTGAAAAATGGATTTGAAAAATAAGTTACAGCACATGGATTTCTTAACTCGTTTTATGCTCCCAATGTAAGCCTTTGAAATACTAGAAAATGCATATGTTGGTTAAAAAAATAAAATAAAATACAGGTTGCCTAATGGAAAACTGATAGGTCTTGATAGCTGTCCTCCATGTTTTTATAATAGGTTTGTAGATACTTTTGGTAATGTGCAATAGCTTCTTAACTGCTTGCTATCAGGCATTCGTTCTCTGTTTTATAGCCTAGTCGTTTAAGGGGTGAGTTGTAGGTGGTTCGGAAAGTGCCATCATTTAAGAGGGTAATTTTCAAAGGCATTTCCATGGGTAAAATGGTGCATTGTCTGCTGAAATGGCCTGTTATAAAATTGAGAAGGCAATCTGCTGGCAAACTTACATGGGTATGTCATGCATGTGTGTAAGTTTACCCCAGGTTGGGGAGGGGTTTTCACTTACGTGTAAATTTTTTTTTGCATTTTCAAAAATATGTGCTCAAATTTTCAGAAAAGTTTCCATACATATGAAAGCAAGTACAATTTTGTGTGGGTGAAATTGGTGGTTTCTAAACTATTTATAATAAATAAAGCAAGCAAACGTATGCACAAAAGTTTGCTTTGAAAATTGGTGTAACTTGTGCATGTATTTGCTGGCAAATGTGTGTGGGCTGTTACAAAAGTACCCCCCATGGAGGGCAATTTTCAAAACCCATGTATCTGGGTAAATAGGCTTATATGAAAATTGCCCACTCTTTCTGTGGGTAAAATTCCATGCAGGGGTCAGCATCATGGGTGCTTTTACTTGTAGGTGGGGGAGGAAACGATTTGTGGAGTTTTGCATGAAAAAAAAAACACAAAACAAAAACCCACTTTCAATTTGATTTTTAAAAGCCCCTGCGAGCGCGTCTCAGGCTGGCGCCCACTGCACGGATATTAAAAATCAGCCGAGTACACGCGAATCTCCTGGTTTGCGCGCAAATTAAAGACATTAAGAAAAGAGTGGGGTGGGGCATGGGCATTCCAGGAGGTTACTTTGAAATGTGCACATAAGTATTAATGGCTACAAGTGCACGTCGGGGTCCCCTGCCGCGTAATTGTACTTCTGCTATGGATGGCATGTAAGTATTAAAATAAAACCTAGGCGAGTCAGCGGGGGTTTTAAGGGTCAAGGTTAAAAGGGTGGCTAAATAACAAGGGCGGGGGGGGTGAGGAAATCTGATCCGTGAACTGGGAAAAAGGGCTATTGCGTTGGCGCATGTATCTACTGGAATCCCCCCCCATTTATGCGGTACAGCGGGCATTTGCGCGCGTCCATATAAAATTGTGTGCATATGTACTTGCGTCTATTATAAAATGGCTGCGTCCATCGGCGCGAGCCATGCACATACATGTATGCCCGCGTGGCTGTTTGAAAGTCGCCATCCCCAATTTTCTGAAAAAAAAAAACACATCCACAAAATTAAAAAAAAAGAAAAAGTGCACATTTCTGCTGGTACTTTTTTCTTCCAGCAATTTTCAAATGGGCTTTGCAACTACTGGCATGGTTTTTTTGAAAATATTCCCCAGAAATCAATCTGCTCCAGCTGACACACAATTTTATGGTAGAGAACTTGCCTGTTAAAGTTTGCCCCTGCTTTATCAAAGCGAACTAACACACAGGCCGATACAGTAAAAAAACGTGGGAGAGCGGGCGTTCCATGTTGAGCGCCTGCTCTCCCGACGCGCGTCCAGGCAACTCTCCTGGGTGCGCGATTCTGTGTTTAAATGAGACCGGGCGCTAATAAGGAGGTACTAAGGACAATAGCGCATCCCTTGCGCCTCCTTATTAGCGGTAGAGGTGGCTGTCAGCGGGTCTGACAACAGACGCTCTATTTTACTGGTGTCTGTTTTCGAACCCGCTGACAGCCATGGGTTAGGAAAACGGACGCTGGTAAAAAAAAAATTGAGCATCCGTTTTTCTAACCTGCTGACCGGCGGGCAGATTTTTTTTAACTTTTTTTTTTTTTTTTTTTTTTTTTTTTTTAACTTTTTTTGGTTCCTTCGACTTAAAATCATTAGGATATTAAGTTGGAGGGTGTACAGAAATGCAGTATTTTCTGCTTTTCTGTACACTTTACCGGGTTGCTCAGAAATTAATGCCTGCCCTTGGGTAGGTGTTAATTTCCGAGCGTAAAATGTGCGGCTTGGCCACACATTTTACTTTCGGTATCCCGAGAACTAACTAATAGCCTCATCCACATGCATTCATGTTGAAAACGCGCGGCCAATTGCAGGTGAAACAGTGCGCTTGGCTGAGCGCGCCTTACTGTATCGGCCTGATACTATTTTATTTTGCAACACCAGATTCACTCAACTTGTCGCCCATACTGACGGAACAGGGGGGAAAACCCTTAGCAATCCATTTTCCAAGAGCCAACGAGTGGGTAAGTGACCAGGATATGGTTATCTGGATAACTCTGAGTGCCCTTCTCCCCAACCGTACTTAGCCGCATAACCTTAGCTGGATGGTGTTAAATGTGAGTGCTGACGGGTTCAAATTTTACCATGCTCCGGAATTGCCTCCAGTTTGACCTCCTTTTGTGTGGGGTACATTGATGCTGCACAAAATGTTACCCGCACAGCAGGCGGGTAACTCATAAGAACATGCCAAAGCTAGTCGGACAAATCTGTTGATCATTCACCTCTTATTGAATCAGGCCCTAAGGGTGATATTTGCTGAGGGCCTTTACTCCTTCCACAAGTTGAGAGAAAGAGAAACATCCTTATAAGTATAGCTGTAAAATACCATCTTTTATTAAAGAATACCATTACTTTTCAAGACTTCAGGTCATATGTGGACTGCCAAGTTCCTGGATGGGAAATTTGTAACTTGTAGAATAGTAGACTGCTGTTTGGTTTGATTTTAAACACGGGTGTGCTTCTTTATAAGAAGCCCATTTTTTATTTTTTTTTAATTAAAAAAAGATCAGATAAAAGCATGCATTTGTTTTAGGGGAGAATAGCAAAACAGTGTGGATACGACTTTTATCTGTCAGCAACCATCAGCCTGTCAAGAGTTTTGCTGTTGTTGATTTATTGCAGCCCTGTGAATGTATAAATGTAGGGCTTGTCCACGGACTTGGAACAGAACTATATGTAACTACAACAGCGAAAATGCTCCGTCGGCCATCCCGTTTAATAGACAGATAATCATTATGGACCTGCACTTGTTTGACACACAAGCTTTCTTTTCACTGCTCTTAGGAAGTCCTTGTTAAGATTTATCATAATGGAAAGGATCTTAAACCACATTATATTGCCTTATATATATCTTACTTCTGAAAAACTGTTAAGATAAGCCAAGTTATCAGAGAGCCCTGCTTGCTTCTCACATGCTTGATAGGAGCTAATTAGCGAGGCATGTTTGGGATGCACTCAAAAAGGCAGTCTGCTTTTTCCCCAGCCCGCACAGATCTGTGCTAATGAAGAGTGCTTCCCATCTCTCTGGGTTTTTCCTGGGTTTTTTTTTTTTTTTCTGGCAAGGGGCTAGTGTTCAGGAAAAGAAGAAAATCATTATAAGTTCTACTTTAAAGAGGCCACAGAGGACCTCATTTAAACAAAAAAAGAATAAGAAGAAGCATTTGTTTCCGTGCGGGTTTCTGCAGGGGAGGGGGAGCAAGGGCGTAGAGCTAATAGGGAATTGATGGAGCAGGTTAATAAATAAATAAATAAATAAAATTTCAGAATGATGATGTATCCTTCTGTCCTAATTCAATTCTGATTGGAGCAGAAGAGACAACAGCAGAATATGTAATTCGACAAGCTTTGCTGAACTTGTGGGTCATGTGATAAAAGCAGTCTCTGTGGCAGCCAAGCCAACTAAAAGAATGTCTTTCTAATGTGATTAGGCCTTCGTGCAGGGCAGAAAGCAATTTATTATTCGGCTTCCGAGCTGTGCATTTTCTTTCTTTCTTTCTCTTTTTTTTTTTTTTTTAAATATTGTTACTACAGAAGCCGGCAATTACTTCAAAATAAATTTACCAGATACACAACTGTGTCTCTTGGGTCAGAGAATGACTTCCCTGTTTTTCTCGAGGAGACAAGGTGTTTATTAGGGACCTCCTTAGTTTACTGTGTAGTGTTTTTCAGTTTGAATAATTGTCCAATTAAATATAATTTGGAAATCCATGCTAACTCAGGGCTTGTACTGTACCAGTAAGAATATCTCAGGGATGTGCATTAATATCTCTCAGCAAGTGTCTCTTCACCTTAAAAAAAAATGGCTTCCTTTGTTTCATTTTTAAGGTTCTCTCTAACGTAATTGTAAAACTGGCCTTTTGCAAAGCCTACTGTTCTGATTTCCATATTCAGTTTTTCACATCCTCCTGAAATAATCACGTTAACAATGTTTCAGATTTTCAAGCTATAGTGGGTGGCCATAAATCCATGCCATTTACTTTGACATGTAGACTTATCACCCATCTCCTTTCAAATGGAGGGAGCATACCAGACAGAACAGATAGGAATTAAGTACAGTTCCAACTTCTTTTGAAACTGTTTGCCATTTGGGTGGCTTCCTGTTTTCTTCCTTTGGGTTTAATGTCTCCAAGCAGTCTGTTTTCCACATAGCATCACAGGAACGACCCTGAATCTTAAACCAGGGCATCTCAATTTCTCAAATTTACTGCTGATGGGTTTTTTGGGGGGTTTTTTTAATACTTGCATTGTGAACAGAGAGCTTGCTTCTGGCACTTGAAAAGTGTAATATACATATACACTTTATATATATTGAGATATGCTTGGGACTTCTTTGTAATCAGGCTGGTGGCACCTAAATAAAGGCCTCATCATATTCATAATAAAGTTTTCAATTCCGACAAACAGGATTGTAGCACGCTAGGCTGATAAATATGGGTAACAGTCTTCTCTAAAATAATAATAAAAAAAAGTTTCAAAGACATGATATCATTCAGTTATGTAGGCACATAACTGGGTAATTTCATTACAACCTCAACCTTTACTGTTCATAACCACTGTGTGACTTCATGGAACAAAAAAGAACTCTGAAAGCAAATTTTGTTGCAATTATTCACCTCATGAGGTGTATTTGATAATTATATTAATGTATGCTCTTATCTTAGCTGTAGAACCACAGAAGATATTGTAGAAAAGGACCACCTTGTCAACCCAATCTACACAGTTGTGCCTGCCCTACTGTGCTGACAACATTCTTCTCCCTTCCTCCCTCTGCCCTTCAGGTCTCCTGGTCCATGTTTCATGCCTACTTTGAGTGAGCAAATGTTGCTTACCTGATGTAACAGGTGTTCTCACAGGACAGCAGGATGTTAGTCCTCACAAATGGGTGACATCGAGGATGGAGCCCACCACGGAAAACTTCTGTCAAAGTTTAAACAGAACTTTGACTGGCCCCTACTGGGCATGCCCAGCAAGGCACTGACCCTGCAGCCAGCAGGGGTCTCCCTTCAGTCTGATTTTCAAAGCTACAGGCAGTGCCTAAAAAAGTAATAACTAAAACAAACCCAACACCGCGGGGTGGCGGGCGGGTTTCGTGAGGACTAACATCCTGCTGTCCTGTGAGAACACCTGTTACATCAGGTAAGCAACATTTGCTTTCTCACAGGACAAGCAGGATGGTTGTCCTCACAAATGGGTGAGTACCGAGCTGAGGATGTCCTGACTTGCACCAAATGCCCCCAACGACGTGCAACAGGCACAACAACTGGGGTGGAATTTGGTAAAGGGCATCCGCACCCTACCGGGAAGGTGGAAGGGTGTTGGTACATCAGGTTGGAAAAAGGTTACGCAAGACAGATTGGCCGAAGATGGAGTCCTGTCTTCCAGCTTTGTCCAAACAATAGTGGGCTGCAAAGGTATGGAGAGAACTCCAGGTTGCAGCTTTACAGATGTCAGGAAGCGGCACCGATCGAAGGTGTGCCACTGACGTCGCCATGGCCCTCACAGAGTGTGCTTTGACACGGTCTTGAAAAGGAATGCCAGCTTGCTCATAGCAAAAAGAGATGCAGTCCGCCAACCAGGAGGAAAGAGCCTGCTTACCCACAGGTTGTCCTAACTTGTTAGGATGGAAAGAGACAAATAATTGAGTGCTCTTCCTGTGTGCAAGTGTACGGTCTAGATAAAAAGCTAGAGCTCATTTGCAGTCTAGGGTATGCAGAGTCTGTTCCCCGGAGTTGGAGTGGGGCCTGGGAAAAAAGATAGGTAGTATAATGGATTGATTCATATGAAACTCCGAAACTACCTTAGGTAGGAATTTAGGGTGAGTGCGGAGTACTGCCCGGTCCTGCAGGAGTTTAGTGTAAGGCGGATAGGTAACTAGGGCCTGTAATTCACTAACCCTGCGAGCTGAAGTGATAGCCAAAAGGAATAACACTTTCCATGTGAGATATTTTAGGTCACAGGATTGCAGAGGTTCGAAAGGTGGTTTCATAAGGCGACCAAGAACCAGATTAAGGTCCCAAGATGGGGCCGGTGGACGTAAAGGTGGCTTCAGATGGAGCAAGCCTTTAAGAAAGCGTGTTACCAGGGGTTGTACTGAAATAGGAACACCCTCTATACCTTTATGGAAAGCGGCTACCGCACTGACATGCATCCTAATGGAAGAGGTTTTAAGACCGGATTCTGATAGATGCCATAAATAGTCCAAGAACTTAGAGATTGGACAGGAAAGGGGATCAAGGGACTGAGAAGTGCACCATGATGTGTACCTTTTCCATTTATATGAATAGGATCTTCTGGTGGAGGGCTTTCGTGAAGCTATCAAGACACGAGAAACCGAATCCGAAAGGTTAAAAGGCTGGAGAACTAGCCTTTCAACATCCATGCCGTCAGGGACAAGGCCTTGAGGTTGGGATGGAGGAGGCATCCGTCGTTTTGAGTGAGCAGATGCGGATCCATTCCCAGAGGGATGTGCCTGCGGATGGAGAGATCCTGGAGTATGGGAAACCACACCTGGCGTGGCCAGTGGGGTGCTATCAGGATCATGGTTCCTCCGTCCTGGCGAAGCTTCACGAGAGTCCTTGACAGAAGAGGAAGTGGAGGGAATGCATAGAGCAGACCTGTCGTCCACTTGAGGGAGAAGGCATCCCTCGGCCGAGAGTACTGGCTTCGAATGAGAAAGCAGTAATCGTCCACCTTGTGGTTCTGAGGGGACGCAAAGAGGTCTATGCGGGGAGAACCCCACTTGCGAAACAGAGAGGTCGCTACCAGAGGGTCTAGCGACCACTCGTGTGGTTGGAAGACATGGCTTAGCCGGTCTGCCAACACATTGTCTACTCCCGGCAGGTAAGTGGCCCTGAGGTACATGGAGTGGGAGAGGGCTTCTGTCCAAATCTGCGCAGCTTCCTGACACAGAAGGAAGGAGCCTGTGCCTCCCTGCTTGTTTATGTACCACATGGCCACTTGGTTGTCTGTCTGGATTAAGATTATCTGATTCAAGAGATGATCTTTGAAAGTTCTGAGCGCGTAGCGGATTGCTCGAAGTTCCAAGAAATTTATCTGGTGTTCGGCTTCGTCTGGTGACCATAACCCTTGGGTTTGGAAATCGTCCACATGGGCTCCCCAACCGATGTGGGAAGCGTCGGTGGTTAGGATTACTTGTGGATCTGGTAGGAGAAAAGGTAAGCCCTGAAGGAGGTTGACCTGAGTCGTCCACCAGGTTAAAGACAGACGTAGCGCTTGTGTAACTGTGACTATGGAGGACAGAGGCTGAAAAGCTTGAATCCATTGGTGTCGCAGAGTCCATTGTGTTACTCTCATGGCTAGTCGGGTCATGGGAGTGACTTGAATCGAGGATGCCATATGTCCTAGGAGAATGAGGAATTGGCGAGCCGTGGCAGTGTTTTGAGACTGGAGCTGGCGGGCTAGGGACATGAGAGTTTGGACCCGTTGAAGCGGAAGGTAGGCCTTTGCCTGTAAGGTGTCCAAGTCTGCTCCAATGAAGGATAAGGTTTGAGATGGGACTAAGCAAGATTTCTCGTAATTGACAAGAAACCCTAAGGAAAGGAGTGTGTGAATTGTCAATTTTAGGGAGGATTGAGCAATCTGAGGGGTGGAGGCCCTGATTAGCCAATCGTCCAGGTAGGGGTAGACGTGGACACCTTCCTTCCTGAGGAATGCTGCTACCACTACGAGACATTTGGTAAAGACTCGTGGAGCAGATGCCAGACCGAAAGGTAGTACCCGGTATTGATAATGGTCGCGGCCTACCAGAAACCGCAGATACTTGCGATGGGATTGTGTAATCGCAATGTGGGTATAAGCGTCCTTGAGGTCGAGAGAGCACAGCCAATCCCCCTTTTGCAGCAGAGGGAGCAGCGCGCCCAGGGTTACCATCTTGAACTTTTCTTTTTGGAGGTATTTGTTGAGGGCCCGAAGGTCCAAAATGGGACGTAGCCCCCCTGATTTCTTTGGTATGAGGAAGTACCTGGAATAGAATCCCTTCCCTCGTTGAGAAGGAGGGACGGGTTCTATAGCATTTGATCGCAGAAGAAGGGATACTTCCTGTTGTAATTGAGTCAAATGGCTGGTTAGACTCCATGCTTGAAGAGGCGGGGAGTCTGCCGGAAGAGTTATGAAGTTGAGGTGGTAACCCTGTGCGATAATTGCTAGCACCCACTGGTCTGAGGTGACCTGTATCCAGCGTTGTAAAAAGTGGTACAGTCGACCCCCCACAGGGATGTCTGGGAGTGGGATGTGGCATGTGCTCCGTACAGGGAAGTCAAAGGCCCGCCGCAGGCCCAGGAGGTGGGGCTACAGCAGGTCTTTGTTTCCTAGGTTGACGTGGCTGAGGTCTGTTGGAGGATCGAGCAGGACGAGGCCTGGCCGATGGAGGATAGTAACGACGTGGCCAAAAGAACGACTTTTTAGAGTCCTTCTTAGGTGGTTGTTTGGAGGACACCTCAGATGGAACAGATGAAAGTTGTTTCAACGTCTCGTGGTGATCTTTTAATTCTGCCACAATCTGCTGAATTTGTTCTCCAAACAAATTGTCCCCTAAGCAGGGTAAATCAGCTAGACGATCTTGGACCTCTGGGCGAAGGTTGGATGACTTTAACCAAGCCCAACGTCTGGCTGAGATGGCAGTAGCTGAAACTTTTGTGGAAGCGTCGAAGATGTCATAAGCCGTTCTGATCTCGTGCTTCCCTGCCTCAAATCCTTTGTTAAGAAGGGCTTGAAGCTGTGGCTGGTATTGGTCCGGCAATGTGTCAGCGTAGTCTTTCATCTGTTTAAGGATGGCTCTGTTATATTGAGTCATGTAAAGTTGGTATGAAGCTATGCGTGAAATCAACATAGCCCCATGATACACTTTCCGTCCCACACTATCCAGGAATTTATTATCCTTGACAGGTGGAGTGGAAGAGTGTGGCTTTAGACGCTTGGCCTTCTTTTGCGCGGACTCAACCACAACAGAGCGATGATCCAGTTGAGGCTTCTGAAACCCTGGTGCTGACTGGACGAGGTATGTGGAGTCAGCCTTCTTGTTAACTGGAGACACCGATGAAGGAGATTCCCAGTTTTTCTTTAAAAGGTCAAGAAAGACTTGGTGAATGGGGATGGAAGCGATGATTTTTGGAGCATCCAGAAATTGGAGCAGTTCCATCATCTGGTGTCTGTCATCGGTCTCAGATTGCAGCTGAAAAGGTACAATTTCTGACATCTCCTTTACAAAATTAATAAAGGAGAGATCCTCAGGAGGAGATCATTTTCTACTCTCTGTAGGAGATGGTGGTGAAGGTAAATCTGTGTCAGAAGATGTATCATCACCCCAGGTATCGTAAGGATCATGTGGGGCTTGAAGCCCTGAAGGACCTGGTTGAGGATCCGAAGGCATCGAATGAAACCTTGATGGAATCGGTGCTGCAGGCGGAATTGGGAATGGCATCGAGGGCTTCGGGGCTGCCGATGGAATCGGTGCCGGTCCTGGAATCGATGGAGCCGAAGGATAGATCGGTGGAGAGATATGCGAAGGCACCGATGGGACCACCCCGGACGGGGGAATCAGAAACTGTGTTTCTCCTGCCGATGAGAATCCTGTCGGAGACGATGGTGTTGTCGGTGCTACTGGAATCACCGATGGAAGGGCCGTCATAAATGCCTCCATGCGGCGCAGTAGCGGTGCTAGAGCGTCTACCAAAGGCTCGGTGGTCGGTTCCCTCCTCGGTGGCGGAGTCGGTGCCGGGGTCGGTGCCGGAATCGATGCCGGAGACGGTGCCGGTGGAGGTTGGAACCTTTGCATCGCTTTCTCGATGGCCTCCTGGATCAGCCGGTCCAGTTCTGCCCGGAGACCAGGGGTAACGATACCCGGCTCGACGGGAGAGGGAGGCTGAGGCAGAGCCGGAGGGACCACCGTAACCGGTGGGATCACTGCTCCCACACCCCGAGAGGGTGAGGGTTTCCTCGGTGCCTGCGAACGAGACGTGGACGGTGCCAGGTCTGACAGAGGCTTTTTAGTTGGTGGCTCGGCCTGTTCAGAGGTCGATGGTTGTGGATCCTCGACGGGCCGAGACTTGTGCCGTCGATGGCGATGCTTGTCCTTCCGATCTCCTCGCCCATCCGGGGAGGGGACAGGAGTCGACGGCCGGGAAGTCATCGATGGTGGACGGTCACCGGAGGGTTGACGGTGGTGGTGCAACTTCGACGGTGCCGGTTCCGATGACGTCGATGCTATCGATGGCGTTGGGGTGGGTGCATGGAAGAGGAGCCCCATCTTCTCCATCCTGGCTTTGCGACCTTTAGGTGTCATTAAGGCACATTTGGTGCAAGTCAGGACATCATGCTCACTACCCAAACACAAAACACAAACCCTATGGGGGTCTGTGATTGACATAGTCCGGGTGCAATCCGGACAACGACGGAACCCCGTCGCCATGGCCTAGGGCCAAATTTAGCCGCGGGATCGGTAAGTGCCAACAGGCCTCTAGGGCCAAAAATCGACGGCAGTCGATAAAAAACGGCAAAAAACTTACCGGATTCCGCGAAGGTGACAAAAATTTGTGGAAGGGAGACCCCTGAGGGGCAAATTTTCTTCGGAAAGAAAAAACCGAATTCCTGTCAGGAACGTGGTAAGAAGAGCTCCTTTCACCGCGTGGCAACTGCTGCGCGGAAAAAAGAAGACTGAAGGGAGACCCCTGCTGGCTGCAGGGTCAGTGCCTTGCTGGGCATGCCCAGTAGGGGCCAGTCAAAGTTCTGTTAAACTTTGACAGAAGTTTTCCGTGGTGGGCTCCATCCTCGATGTCACCCATTTGTGAGGACAACCATCCTGCTTGTCCTGTGAGAATGGTATTATCTCCTAGCATATGTTCTCATTTGTAATTGGACCATATATAATTGTTTTGGGGTGCTGAAAATAGGTGCACGTCTTCATGCAGCATGGAAAAGCACTGTGACTCGTACCATTTGAAACAAGAATGTGGTCCTGGTGTAGCTGTGCGTGTTCTCCCAGCATCATCAATCGGACCTACACTTCCACTTCTCCCCGGTCAGCTCCACTACTTGGAGATCGCTAGGAACACAACCACACATGAACTGAGAGTTTCAAATGTGTACCTATGAGTACGAAGGTGTGTGATGGAGCCAAAAGGATTATAGTAGAAGGTGAATTTATACTTTGAAAGAATTTTGTCTATTACGTGAAAGAATTTTGTCTATTACGTGACAAATGGACGTAAACAGATAGGATCTAAAGATGTACAAAGGAAGGAGAGTAGTATAAATTAGCAAGCAAGTTACAGGAAAAGCGAGGCATAGTATCTTACTTGTACAAACACTGTTACTGATTATACTTAGCTACCTTGCTTTTGAGAAGTTCTAAAATGTTGTGCATAAGGAAAAAGAACCAAACTGTCATCTCTACCTCTGCTGGTTCTGGGGCAACAGTTCTGAGCACCGGATTTATTAGCCTTCTCTAAATATAGAACTGGACCTGAGGCTCTGACCACTGCTGGCCCTTCCATTTGGATCTGCACTTTATGAATTAAAGGAGCCAGCTTCCTGGGCTATTCAGCATCAGCAATAGCAGCAGTCACAAAAAATGTCATAAATCATTGCCAAAGCAAGCCCAACCACAGGGGGTCATTACCGCCGAAACTGATCGCATTGTCAGCAGTACTAATAGCGTACATAAAATACAAAAAAAAGACTGACCTGCTCTACGAACAGTAAGTAGAACCCTTCGTAGAGCTTCAAGCATGATTGCAGGTTCCCTCTGCTAATGAGCTATACATGAAGCCTCTCCTCGCGAAGCACCTTGTGAAAGTTTGCCGCAGAGGGCTGTGCCTGAGCCTGCTGCGGTTCCAGGCTCCGGCACCACCTGTGGCTCCAACCCCTTCCCCTCTGATGGAAAGCCATGGTTGGTGGGTCACCTCCTGAAGGGGGTCAACCAAAGGGAGTCGCCCATTCGGAAGTAATGAGGAGCAGGATGAATTGCTTTGGGCTAAAGATGGAGAGGAGGATAGAATATAGAGGGTTTTATTGCATTCTAGATGTTGGCATGCTCATTTGTTATTTCTCCCTGATGACTGCTCACAGACACATCACAGGCTGAGTTAGTCTGAGGGACCAGGAAGGAGTAAGGGGAAAAGGCTTTAATGAGTACATGAACGGTCTTTCCCCCTGTGCACAGAATACAACAAAATTTCAGACGTGCAGCAAAAGTTTCACAAGTATTTTTTCTTTCCCCTACCAGCTGGAAGTTCCTTGATGCAACACGGAGGCACATTTTCACGGTGTTCGAGGTACAACAGCTCAGCTCAATTCTCTTCCCAGAGAGAGAGCTCAAGCAAAACTTTGGCTACATTTAATAAAAATTCTGAATGATGTCACTTCCACTCTGCTTTATTTGGGAATTAATCTGTGGGAGGCTAGGGGCAGAAGATGCAGTGCTTAACATTACAAGATGACCAGATAAGTAAGCAAAAGATTCTTTACAACCACTGGCCTAAGCGATAATAAGGCTTTTCAGTACAGACAGGGTCCGACACTTTCCTGCCTCTACAATGTGTGTAGGCTATTGAACCTATTATCTCTCCTCTTAAAATGTAGACCAAAGCGTAGTTGGTGAGAGTCAAATTTCTCCCCTCTCAGAACAAGAAATCTACATTTGTATGCAGTCGTCTTCTCTTTATTGGTTCTAGAATGAAAATGACTGGCGCGCACAAATGTACGCCCGATTTTATAACATGCGTGTGCAGCTGCGCGCATCTTATAAAATCAAGGGTCAGTGCGCGCAAGGGGGATGCACACTAGTGCACTTTGCGTGCGCCGAGCCCTCGGGGAGACCAGCTGGCTTTCCCCGTACCCTCCAAGGCCGCTCCGAAATCGGAGCGGCCTCTGAGGGAACTTTCCTCCCCCCCCACCTTCCTCTCCCTTCCCCTACCTGTCCTGCCCCCCAGCCTGAAACCCCCCCCCCTCGTACCTTTATTTCACAAGTTACGCCTGCCTGCCGGCGTGCAATCTCCTGGCCCAGGGGCCTTGCAGATGCCTCTGGCCATGCCCCCGCCCCACCCCTGGACCACCCATTTTTTCAAGCCCCGGGACTTACACGCGTCCCAGGGCTTTATGCGCGCCGCCGGGCCTTTTGAAAATAGGCCCTATGCCTGTAGGGCTTTTAAAATCTGCCCCATTGTGACTATATTATCATGAAAACTTTGCATTGCCTGCTTTAGTGCTTTCTGCAAGGCACTTCTTGTTATCTAGACCCCTTCTTTTGAAGGCAACTTCCTACTAGGGACGATAGCTTTCAAAGAGCAGCATGGGCATACATATACGCACGTATGCCAGCTTGTGCCCAGATACATGGCCATTTTATAACTCATGCGTATATGATATAAAAATCGGCTGTACACACGTACATGTACACACGATTTTATATGGCCGCACGCATGTGTGCGCAAATGCTAGCTCTAACGTGTAAGAGGGGGGATTCTGCTGGGCATGCGCGCTGACGCAAATACCCATTTCCCCAGTTCATTCTCAGTTCACCTTGGTAAAGGATAGGGCTTCCTAACTCCGCTAGTTAGATAGCCTTCCTTTTAACCTGTTAGCCTGACCCTTCAAACTCCGTTGACTAGCCCTGAATTTCTTATTTTAAAACGTACACGCCATCTATAGCAGAAGTTGCACGATAGCGGACCCCGGCGCATGCTTGTGCACATAAATACGCAAAAACCAGGTTTCAGACCCAGAATGTCCGTGCCCCACCCAGACTCCTCCCTCACCCCTTTTTCGGCTCGTGTGCATTCCAGGAGATATGCGCATATTTGCACGCGTTTAAAATCCGCCCGGTGCACGCTGCCCGAGACATGCGCATATCTCCCAGCTGTTGCGCGCGTAGGGCATTTTAAAATGACCTTTACGTGAGGTTCCTCCCCATCTAACATCAGTGACAGGGTGGCCCCCAGGCCCACCTTGGCGTCATCTGTTCATAATATTAATGAGTGGAAGAGTCCATCAAAAACCTAGATAAAATACCATCTGTCCTATTAGCCCATGAGCTCCCCCTCTGAAAACGATGCTAAAGCTCATCCCCAACTTGACTTTGACAAAATTAGGCCCCACCCCATGCCTTCTGGCACCCTGCAGCTGCTCTGTTTTTTTTTATTTTTAAATGTAATGTTTTATTTCAGTTCAGGAAACGAACCAAATCAAAATAAGCATTAAACAAGCTAAAATTTGAAGGAAAACGATGAACTGAAACAAAAGCTCTCTCATGCACATCCCTTCTTTACATCATTACCTGTAGTTTTACAAATCCTTTTTCATTGGTAAAGGTTTGCTTTTTGTGCATTAATACCTTTCAGATATGTAAATGTCTGTATGATGTCCCTCCTTGTCTCTCCTCTCATCTAGGGACCCTCTGTTTCATCTTGTTGGGCTTTTGGTGAAGGCTACGCACCATTTTGGTTGCCTCTCCTGCCCGTGGCTTCCAGAACTGCACATAGTACTCTAGACCAGGCCTCACCAGTGACTTATTAAAGAGGCATTATCACCTCCTTTTGTTCTGCTAGCTAAGCTTTTCCCTACGTACCCCGACATCTGCTACCTTGAGATCATCAGACACTATCACCCCCAAGGTCTCTTTCTTGCTCAGTGCACAACTTCATCTCTTGCACACAGCTCCTGCAACTTTCTGCAGCCCAAGTGCACGACTGAACATTTTTTGCCATAAAATCTCAATTGCCAAGCATTCAATCTCTCCTCAATCTTTCTTAAATAATTTCTCATTCTGTCTACTCTCCCTATTGCAGATCTATGCGTCATCTACCAAACGACACACTTTTCCCTCTAACTGCTCCACAATCATCACTCGCAAAGATATTGAACAGAACCAGCTCCAGGACCGATGACTGAAGCAATCCACTAATCCCTTTTCTCTCCCCGGAGTGAATTCCATTTACAGCTGCCCACTGTCGCCTATCACTCAATCACTTTCTAATCCAGTCCCACCCGCTTTGGAACCCATCCTGCTCAGTTTTATTTATTTATTTTAAAACATTTATATTCTGCCCATTATGGAGTACATTGCTAGGTGGATCACAATGGTTAAAACAAGGACAAATTACAGTTTAATAAAACAAAACAGTTAGGACCAGTAAAAATTTACATTGCAAAACCTTCTAAGAAAGACAGTATGAAAAGCTGAAATCCAAGTAAACCATCCAACACACATTCTTGATCTCATTATTTAGTCACCCAGTAAAAAAAAAACAACAAAAAAACACCCAATCAGATTTATTTGACACGGTTTGCATCTGGCAATAATTCTCCCTATGCACCCTAGAATTTCTCTGTTTCTGGCTACTGCTTTGTCACAATGTTTTTTGCAATTTTAAATTCATCAGATATGATCCCCATCCTTTTGGACTGTGCATATCAGTAGCTCACCTCTCATCATGTACTGCTACCTTGAATTTCTAGATCACAGATACATGGATGTGCACTTTTTTTTGCATTGAATCTTAGCTGCAATACACTTGACCAGTTCTCAAGATTTCTTAACTCCTCATTTTGTCTCCAACCCTGTGGTAGATCTCAGTCTTTCTAAAGCCTTTGTAAGATCACTTACGAAAACATTGAACTCAGGCCTGATCCCTGAGGAGCTCTCCTATGACTTCTTGGAGAGAACTCCATTTACTATTGCCCTCTACTTGACTATCACTCTACCAGTTTCTAACCCACTCAATCAGCTTGGGACCTGTAAAGGTCCAGTGCTCATTATATACAATCTTTGCTTCCTGCTGGGAGATTTAAACCTACAACCTTCTTACTGCAAACCAGGGATTCTACCATAGCGCTAAAGGAGCTTCTATAGTGATATTGGTTGGAGAATTCTACTTTTGCCAAGTTTCTCATATCCATCCTTTTATCAGTCTAGCCTGTCACAGGGGATACACTGCCTTGCTCCAAAATAAAACGAAGCAGAGAGTTCCACAGTTTTTACTATGCATCAACTCAGTTCAGCTCTGCTCCCAGACAAAGCCAACAAGGGAAGGAAGCCTTCAGCTTATAGAAGTCCTTAAGTGAGCCCACCTGCACTTACAATTGCCTGCAGGCTTTGTAGCTTGGCAATATTGCCCTGTGGAAGAGTTTCTGTATGCCACCGCGCACCTGTATTTAACAGCGAGTGTGCGGCAGCCTTCATTGGTTATCTCTGACCTACCATTTTCAAACCAAAACATCACCAGGAATCGGTCCTTTAGCTAAATTCCTATTAATGAAAGAAAAAAAAAACCAAACAAACCAAACACAACTCTCAGTATAAAAGAAAACAGTTTGAAGACATTGAAAAAAACAAGATGTGAGATTGCAAGATGTTAAACTTGGGGATTTGCATCCTGTTCTGGGGATCCCACTGTGAGAAGGCTCTCCCCAGCTTCTTGCCTGCATTCGTCCTCGTTCCCTGCGAGAGAAGGAGTTGGGTTTATCTGCCGTACTCACAGCAGTGGAGGTGATGCAGGTTGAAAGAAAATCAATAAGATCTGTCCATGTGTGCCACAGAAAGGAAGAAAGGGCTGAGGAACAGACACAGGCCATGATTCAAGCTCTAGAGACTTGTTTGAAGGGGATGGAAATTCATATTTTACTTTGAACTTTTTTTTTTTTTTTTTCTTTTTGTGCTTCAAGTAATCGTCAGAATTCACAGTGACAGGGGAGGCAAAGAAAAGGAAGCTGGAAGCAGGCTTGGAAAAATCAAACCCATTTGGGAAGAAGCTCACTAAAAAATTCAAAACTATTTTGTTTTGAGAATATTAAAGACGTGAGCCTGATTTAGCACCGCTGATAAAAGTTTTTTTTTTTGCTTAAAACAGATTTCAGAGCAGAATATATGGATACACACGCATTTCAGGAGCAAGTGCAGGTTCTCTTTCTATGGTGCTTTTCACATGGTCTCAATATCATTTTACTCTAGAAAAGATTATCAACAATAAAAATGTCTTCCTAGCTGTATAAGAATTAAGGGCATTTCCAGTACATGCCCTCTCCTATGTTGGAAAGGTGTTTGGGCAGTTCAAGCTGTGGAATATTCTTTAACAATTTAGAAATGCAGTTCCCATTTTCCAGTTTAAATTAGGAACATTTATAAAGGGCCAGACAAGAACAGTTTCTATAATGTATGAAGGCCGGAGTGTAGACACGTTTGGCTATTTTAGTCTCTGAAATCTAATAATAATCTTCAAAGCCAGGCAGCTAATAGTCCAAAAACCTGTTTTAATACTTCATAAAGAAAAAGCTTTCCGATCAATTAACCTGTTTCCCCTTTCAGCTTACGTCAAGGCCGATGTACTAAGCTGCAAAATGTTTTTGCAAAAAGGTTGTTTGTATGATAACTTTTGCAAAATACCCGTAAACACGCAAACACATTAAACTGTGGATGTTTGCACAGTTTTTTTCTTGAATCCATCTTTTGCGAAAAATTTAGCAAAGCTTTGCTTCACAGTTACAAATTTTCATGCATAGTCCACTATGTGTGAAAGCTTAGCCAATTGCCACATTAATGATCTACTGCGATGCAAAATCATGCAAAGCAGCTCTTTAATGTAGCAATTTGCAAAAATGCGTGCACTAAAAATTAGATGCCCTCCCAAAGACAAAACAAAAGTTACACCTCAAGATAGTTATGTTCCCAGCCGGGCCTGGGAAATGAACCTCTGTGGGGATTAAAGGGGCCACGTAGTATGTACAATGTCACCTAAGCCCCCCCCAAGTGTCAATGAATGTCCATGGTGGCCTCAGTAACCCCCTACCAGGACCCTCGCAGGCCAAAAGTGCAAAATAAATACCCCTTTAAGCCCCACTCCTTCTCCACCTCCTAGCTCCCCCCCAAATCACACAGAACCCCAATTTGTGGTCAACCCCCCCATGCCCGCAAATGCTTACCCATCAAGTTTTCATCCTTTGTGATGTGGAGGAGCAGCCTAGTGCTTAGAGCGATGAGCTAAGAACCAGGAAGATCAGGGTTCAAATCCCACCGCTGTTCCTTCTGATCTTGGGCAAATCACTTCTCCCTTCTGTCACTCAGGTACAAACATAGGGCTTCATTTACCAAGTATTTTCCCCATAGACACAGAGTGGGAGAAAAGCCTTGGATAAATCAGGCCCTTAGATATGTGATAGGGAAATAAATACAGCTCCTGAATGTAATCGCCAAAAGGTGGAATATAAATAAATGCTTAGACAGTAACTTTCAAAGGGGGGTCATGGGCATACGTTCATGCGTCAGCCCACATCCGGGGACAAGGCAATTTTATAACACAGGCGCGCGCCCTGTTTTGCAACTGGATGCGCACATCCGGCACGAGTGCACAAGTGGGGGGATTTTATAACCGGTGCGCATCCACGCCATGACCAGTTTCACCAGTTCGTCCAGCAGTTCGCCCAGTGTACAGCTTAAGTCCTCCAAACCCCCCTGGTTTAATATCCAGCACTCCCCCAAGTTCCCCAGACCCTTTAAACCCCTCAGGGACGGCTGGTTTTATTGGTTTTTTTAAAAACGTACTTCTCCTCCATAGCAGAAGTAAAGTTATGCAGCACAGGACCTGGGCGCGTGCCCGGGCGTGTAAATATTTGCGTGCATATCTCTTGGGCCCGCCCTGGAATGCCCACGCCCCGCCCACACCACGCCCCTTTTTGAAACGGAGTGAGATATTCGCGCATCGGCAGATGAGCGTGCATGGAGTGGCTTTTAAAATCCTCTGGGCACGTACCTCTTCCGATTTTGACGCACACTGGGCTTTTAAAATATACTTCTTAGGGAGGGTAATTTTTTTTGGGGGGGGGGGGTCTTCTGGGGGTACAGTAGCGCTTTATCCACCGAAATGGCTCTTTAGAAAACGGCATGACTGGTGTGCATGTAAAATCATGTGCATACACGCGCACTTTCATGCACATGGGAGAGAGTCATTCCAGGGACTGAGTCTGGGACTCGTGTGTATACTTTTTGATTTTAAAAAGCACGTTGGTAAATAATCTCTGCAAAAGCACACGCACCAAACGGGCGGTATAATTGCATGAGCATGGTCTCGCCAGGATAAATTTGAAAGAGGACTTTGAAAACTGGTGTAGCTTATGTGCGAATTTACCGGCTAACTTATGCTTTTCAAACTTTCCACCTTACAGGGCAGTTACCCGCAGAAATGGCCTCTTACAAAACTGCCCGCCCGCTACGGGGGTAAACTTGCGTGCATATTGCCTGTTCACGCAAAAGTTTACCTGGACTGAGTGGTGGGTTTCCTGGAGGCGGAATTGGGGAGAGGACTGAATTCACATGCACGCTTTTTTGGATTTTCAAAAGTCTGCATGTAAACCTCTCTGAAACATTTGGACACATATAGCAGAAAGTGTAATTGCGAGCAGGTAGCTTTGGTGGGATAATTTTCCCAGGGAAAGTATGAGCGTTCTTTCCATTTGAAGACTGGTGTAACTTGCGTGCATATTTGATTTGAAATGACACAGGGTGTTAAAAAAAAAAAAATTACCCTTTCCCCCCCCAAATATAACTAGTCTGGCCATTACAGCGATGTTACTGGGCCGGGGGCCATGCAACAGGGCTATTTACGGATCTCTGCTCTCATGGGCCCTGAATCCAGTCACCGGGTTGTCACCTTTACGTAATGACTGCAGTTCCCTCTCTCCCATGTGAATGATTTTGGCTCTGATGCGACTCTGGGCGACAAGCTGTTTGCGATTATTTATATACACCACCTTCCCATTTCATGGCATAGATTCCTAGCTCAAGTGGAGATGACTAATATGTCCTGATTTACATCAATCTTTGCTCCAGGAAGGAAGTTAAAAAATGTCTAGTCTTTTGCAAACCATGAATCCTCTGCTAGGGGTAGGCACAAGGTAATCTAGTGCACACCCTGCCTGCCTTGTTGTAGGGCTGGCCAAGAGTTGATGTGTGACGGTGCTTAGTGCTCAGTGGTACTTCAGTCATCTCTTCAATGTGAATGCAAAAGCAAGCCTTCCTTTTTTTTTTTAGCTGATGAAAACCATCTGCAAATTCATAAGGGTTCTGTCCTGCTCACATGTTTCCCCATACACTTTCAGTTAAACTTCAGGTTTTGGAGTCCTAACAATGCCATGTATCCAGACTTGGAAGCATTTTCATGTTTTATTGCAAGGCAAAATAATAGCACTTCAGTCTGGGAAGAAAATGACAATGTTCAGAAATGTATTACTTCCATTATTTTATTTTGGAGGGTTTGAAGTATATGTAAAAAAAAAAAGACAAAACACGCTACCTAATATTTAACTACAAATACTCCGGGGAAAATTTTTGGGAAGAAATCCACTCCTATGGACCGATGCAATATGACGGGCAGTAAAAGGGCACTCGTACTGAGTGCCTGTTTTCCTAACGCGCACACGACCACCTCTCCTGGGCGCCCGATGCAATAATCTAACGAGCTGCCACGCTAAAAAGGAGGCGCTAGGGGAAATTGTGCGTCCCTAGCGCTCCAAAGCATTGGGCGCCCAGGAGAGGTTAGCGATGCGAGCATCCATTTTATCCTGCCGATTCCAGTGAAGACTGTGAGCTGTGAGCTGCGCGCCTTGATGTCCGCTAGCTCGCTGCCTCTGCAGCTCGTGTGTCTTGTGATCACTTTACAGGCACACGGCCAGATCTAAAAAAAATAAAAGGGATATCGGCTGGGTGAGGCAAGGGATTAGAAGCAGCAGTACAAGCGAATATATAGATATATCCCTTGAAAAAGAAAACTTATCACAGACAAGACGGTGCACGTGCTGGTGAAAACAGCTGCAGACAAAGCAAAACTACAGAAAGCAGTGGTTTTTTTTGCTTTTTTAGTTGAGCCCTTGATGCATGGCAAGGCTTAACGCCAGCTCCGGGGTTGGCGTTAAATTTTCTCTGTTAAAAAGTGCATGTCGGGCAAATTTCTGTATCGGGGTAATAACTAATAGCCTCATCTACTTGGCGTTTACCTATGATGAGCGCTATTAGCCACGCCTGCGTTTGGACCCACTAATTCCCTTATTGCATCGGGTGTTAGCCTAGTGCATCCAAGAAGCGCATCCAACCTCACGTTAACCCGTGCGCTGGGCTGAGCGCACTTTATTGCATCGGCCTCCTAGTTAGGCAATCTTAGCATGTATTTCCAGAAAAACTTTGTACGTACTTTGGCACGCTTTTCAAAGATCAGGGAAATCCCTGATTTTCTAGTTGTAAAATAGGGAACACTTACAGAATTCAAACACAAAAGTGCTTGAAATCTGTTCAAAAAAGACCATAAGGTTTAAACTGTCCTCGGAGACAAAACTGAATTTTTCCATTGACATTCATAGGCCAGTTAAGAGAGGGAAAATCATAGGGATGTGCTTTAATTTGAAACAAAGCATAAAATACTACAAAAGAGTTCATATTCATTTCATTTGTGGCAGGACAAGTTGGCAAGGAGACTGGCCAAAGGACAAATCATAGTGCAGTATTTTTTTAACTAGCATATAGTGGCTATCTGCATCAAATAATGCTGATGTCCTCCCACTGTAAATTCTGAGTGTATGCAAGAAGCTCTGTAGTTCCTCTCTAGCAGTTGGAAGAGAAGGAAATGTGCTTAGAAGCTTTCTCAGAGTTTAAAAAAAGCTGAGAAAAATTTGGATTTGGCACTGGGTTTTGGCTGCTTCTGATCTTCTCTGTGCTAGTGTGGTCCCGCTCTTACTGTACTAGAAAAAAAAAGACTGTGTACTGATGCTGATTTAGATTTTCCTCTTCACTGGGGGAGGGTCAGGGTAGGAGACAGTGTGGAGGCAGTTTCAGCAGTTCTAGTAATTCTTCTGTCTCACCAGTGAGGTGAGCAGTAGACACTCGGAAACTGAAGTCATATTAGGCTGCCAGTCTTTTTGGTGCTGATAGTGTTTAACAGTTTTTTGTATGTGGAGTAAGTCAGCACTAGTATACACAGTATAGTATATGTGTGTGCATGATTGTGAAACAGACAGTTCTTGATTTGAAGAGTGGCACTGTGAGTGGGATAAAGTAACAATATCTTTAATGAGAATGGCCTTTGTCAAATGTAGTTGGCCTTCACAGTCCTGAATATGTTTTTTTTTTTGTAATTGCTTAACTCAATATCCTGGGCTTTAAACTTAGCAACAGTGAATTCAGAGAAAGTGCACAGTTGTTTATAACACTGTCAGTGAAGAGTCAGCACAAGTGATTACAGTCCAGACGTCCTGTAAATTTAGGAGCTGCAGGTGATGGGGCTGCTGCAAGCATAACCAGAGAAGGCATAGAGATCTCTGCTGGTACTTCCATCGGAGAGGCGGAGCTCCCCCCTCCACGGCAGCTATTCCTGCAAAGTTTATCCCTTGCACTAGAACCCCACTCCTACCGTCAGCACACGATGCCTGTGAGTTCTGCTCCAGTATTACCCTGCGCTCTGTGCCGAAGACCCAGCAGCAGCCAGGCTTCTGGGTCCAATGCTTCTTCTCCGGACTCAGTCTGGGAGGGGTGGAGATATACCCTGGCTCAAACCTGAGAGATGTGCAGTCAAATTAATCTACGATCACAGGGAGTTAGGGAAATGAACAACAAGGCGGGAGAGCTGTGTCCTCCTTCCTGCCAGTGAAAAAGGAGCCCTCCAGAATAGAAAGTGTGGATTTCGGAGAATTACTTATTGTGGGGGGGAGGGAGAGAAGGAATTTGTTCCAGTATTTGATGTCGGGAGGGTTATTGGGCATGGGGGTGACTTTTTTTTTTTTTTCAAGTGAGTGGAGGGAGATAAGGAGGGGGGAACAGGGTTTGGAAGAGATGGTTGGTTTGTTTTTCTTTATACTCTAAAACTCCCGCTGCCGGTCCACATTGATTTTCAGCGCTATCTAGCTAAGGGCTTGATTTACTAAGTCCTTTTTTTCCCCATTTTATGTCTCTGGGGGGGAAAAGCTTATAGTGAATCAGGCCCCAAATCTGCTAAATCTAGCCAGCCAAATTTAAGGGGGAAAAGAACTTACCCAGCCTGGTGCCGTTTTGTATGGCAAAACCTTACGTCCACAAGACACCGGCTTTGCTCTGCCAGTGCCGATTGCAATAGCAGCAGCTGTGAGGCAGGGGCAGCTGGGGATCCCTCGTGCCCCAGGAAGACATTTCTGCGAAAGCACAAGAGGGGGTTTAAGGATGATCACAGGGAGGGAACAGAGGAAAATGAATGAATTTCTGTTTGGGTTTTTCTTTCAAGTTTTGTTTTAAAACGAACTGGAAAATGTTGTTTATGACTTCCCATTTTGTTTCAACGGAAGCACATCCCTAATAATCACAGCAGCACTTACCCGCATTGCTTCGCTGTGAATACTTTGGCTATCCACACGCAGGGTTTGCCTAGACGGCCGCTGGTTTGATTATCTACCCCTTAGTGACTAGGGCGATGAGTGGTCATGAGTTCATTATCAGCCTATTTGCATGGCTTACTAAATTGATAGTGACTGGCCCGTTACTTGCTGTGCATAACAAGTGATGGTGGGCTTTAGTGATTTGGTCCTTCTGCAAGTCCAAAAGTTTTATTCTAAGCATGGCAGACAAAGAAACGCTTGATGTGTTACTGTTTTCAGGTTTTAGAAATTCAAGCAATATATATTTATGTGTGTGTATATATATATATATATATATATATATATATATATATATATATATATTAGACAGCACATTCAATGCTGTGTTTATTCTAATTCCGATTACCTGTCATGGCTTGCCTTAAAATTATTCATTAAAAAAATAAATAGCTTCATAACAAAAAGGATCATAAGAGTGTTTAGATTCACCTGACTAAGAGTGACATCTAATTTCCAATATGTAGGCTGTATTAAGGCCAAGGAAATGCTGAAGGAGTTTCAATATCATCTTTATTTTTACAAGTTTTCTATAAGCAGTTTAGTTGGCTTCTTAGCAAAGCTAAAATAACAAGAGCTACCAGATTTACATCAAATGTGCTGCAGGTGAAACGGAAAAGGTTTCCTATAATGCAATCGGAAGAAAACACTCGCTAAACGGTTATCGTTCTTACCTGAGTAAGAAGCATTATCTGTGAGGACTACCCTCTGCAAAAATCATTGTTTCTTAGGGCTTCAGTCACCCAACAGTGGGAATTACAACTTTCTGGTACAAAGTTTATTTCTTCACATCCTATATTTATAACCACCCCTCTCCTCGCGACTCGGAGGAGCTGCATCTCTTGGGAAAAGTCACACAAACCGGGCCCTGCTCCGACTTGTGCAGTTTATTACGGGCTGCATCACGACAACGCGCAGCGCTCCTTATCCCCTTCCTGAACCCGCAGACGTCCTCCCGGGCCACCGCAAATGTCTGGAAACTGAGCGTGGCGGGGAAAGCCGAACGTGAGCGCGCTTCCATGGTGGAGTCCGCTGGGACTAAGAGTGGGAACGTCGAAAATGCTTGCGCCCACGCTGCCTCGCTCCCCTGCCTTATTTAAATCTGCTCCCAAGCCACTGCTAATAGTTTAATTACGCAGGAATCCGTCGGGAAATGGGAAGCATGACAGAAGCACGGAAATATATCTCGTGCTCGGTGAAGAAAAAAAACACCGGGGTGGGGAGGGGGGGGGAGGGGCGAGCACTCCGGGTCCTGCATTTTGGGGGGGGGGAGGGGCACTGTGTTGCGATGCTCTTCCTCCTCCCCTCAGGAAATGATCCGCTTAGGACCCCCGCCCCCTTCCAGCTGGCAGGAGAACGGTACTTCCTCTTTTGCCAGCTTCGATGGAAAATCTGAATGCGCGGGGGGCTCCGTAATGGTGGTGGGGCCTGCCGGCGCTGCGCACTCAGGCTTCAGGTTGAGGTCGACGAAAAAAGGTGGTGGTGGGGGGCACAGGGGCTTTCTACCTGCGGGTTGTATGCTGATGACGGATGGATTAAAACAACAACAACAAAAAATAGCGCAGCAAGAAGAATAATCTTTGGGCAAAATCTCACCGGAGAGGAAAAAGGTGAGCCGGTGCAAACTTTAAAGTCTCATCATTCCTCAGACAAGACAAAGTGAAGCAAAATTCCCTTCTTCATATAAAGATAAATCAATCACAGGTTTCCGGTGCCTATAAGAGACAGCAACACTTGATGATGTAGTCATCACATACATGTAGCTTAAGTACTGAGCTGACATCTGATGAATTATTACACTTTCCCTCTGTCGGGAAAGAGTTGTGCCAACTTTAGAGCAGATAACCCTGTGAGTAGTGGATGGGTTTGTTCACAGATCACCGAGTGAAGATTAGCAGTAGTTATTATTGAAGTTGATCGGGATTTTACTTGACGGTGTATATTTGGGTTTAATGACTTGCCTTTTCAGAACCACGCTGAAGGCGATGTACCATCCAGGTTACAGTGGGGGTGGCTCCCTGCTCCCAGAGGACCTTGCAGTCTCAGGACCACTGCACAATGCTGCTGGGCGGGACCAGGCCCAAGCCGGTACCGTATTCTAGGCCTAAATGTACAATGGCGCTGGCTATGGTTCCCCAGCCACCAGGGTCTGCTCTCAGGGACTGGCCACCGTCGGAGACAGGAGGCTGGGCTCAATGGACCCGCGGGCTGACCCAGCATGGCACTTCTTGTTGTTTTATCTTCATTTGTAAGAGCGGCAGCTGCGGGGCAGGATTGACCGGGGAAGAAATTGTCAGTGAGAGAGTAAGAGGGTCTGGGGGTGGGGGGGGGGTGGCACTCTGGGAATGAATGGCAGAGGGCCAGGAGTGGAAGAGGGGTTTTTTTTGGCCGCAGACCCAACATATTAAAAAAAAAAAAAAAATTACGATCTATTTCTTTTCATTATTTTTAAATAAATGAAAAAAATAAATCAAACAAACAGAAAAACTAAAACAAAAGGAAAGGAAAAAATGTTTGTGCACACCCCTATTATTTAGGTCTTTCTTGCCTGGGCTGACTTGAAAATTAAGAAATCAAGCACATAGGCTTATCCAGGATGGCCTTCCTCCTCGCCTGATTATTATTAAGCTACCTACACATAACACACTATTTCTTTCTTCTCCCCTACCCTCACTTTACCGGTTGTGTCTCAGCTGTATTTCAACACTTTGCAATTTGTTTGTTGTACATTGCACAGAGTGCGAGTTTGATGTGGCAATGTAATTAATTCATTAACTAATGGAGCACATAGGGTTGCTCTGCCTTTTCTAGGCTCCGCGACACGCGTCTTTATTTTGTGCTGAATATCCGGTGACCGTCTCGTTATACATGATTCGCCTTTCCCAGGCCAGAAAATGATTTGGGCTGCATTGAGTCCATAGCTCTGCATTTATTTCTTTTTTTTTTTTTTCCTCTTTCTGTAAACGGATCGATGCGACTTTCGGCTGCTTTTCATTCGTGAATCAGCGCCAGCAGTGGGATCCTTTAAAGCTTTATGATTCTGTTCCGTTCTGGAGCGCTAGTGGGAACCGTTTGTAAAGAAGGATGTGTAAGGACTTATCAGGAAATGTGGCAAGGATACTGGAAGGAGCTGGCCTCCCATACTCACAAAAAGAACAGCGCTGGAAATCTTGCAGGGACGATTGGGATTCGTACCTTAGGTAGAACCTAATTTACACAAATTATGGTTGGCCGGGCACATTTTTTTTTTCCCCCCCCTGCAAGCAACCTCCTTAATCTCAGCACGAGAAAGATGTTGCTTTCTTTTACTGTTCCGCTCTGCTTTCAATTTCCATACTGCCCGGGAAACCCCTCCCCTTCCCCCCCCCCATCATTTCTCCAAAATAAAATTATTAGCAACGCAATAGCAGGGAGATGCTGCAAGCAAACTACAGTGTAGTACAGTGTTAAGCATGCGAAGCAGGACTGAATGTCATTTACCTTCACCAATATGCATTGGATCCTGGTTTCCCATCTGAAAAAGAATTCTCAAGAAGGTCTTTTGTGTTTAGGTGACTTAATTTGAACTCTTTCACGGAGAGTGTGTATACACACACACATACACACACACACACACACCGTGCAGTGGGTCTGAAAGGGCATAAACGCCCCTCTCGCTGAGCTGGAAAAGAAAGTAACAGCGATGCATTGATGCACTGTGTGTGTGTGTGTGTGTGTGTGTGTGTGTGTGTGTGTGTTGTGATACCAAGTACTTTCTTCACTACTCTCCTTATACAAATGGGGGAAATGAGACCCAGGCAATGTAAATAGCAAGCATCGGGGGCTGGACGCTGAGGGGGGGGGGGGCAGATTCCTAGACAGAGAGGGAAACATCTCCAGAATCCGCTTTCTTTTTTTTGCTGCTCTCAAAATCTAACGGAAGCATTTTTTTTTTTGTTTAAATGCCCTTGTAAATCGTGCACCTGCGCACACGCTTGTGCATCTTAAGACTATGCACGCTTGTGCATTTTCTAAAGAAGTTCAGCCGTGCACATCCACCCTCCCAAACCCCCCCCACCCCCCCCCCTATTTGCATGACGATGAAATAATCATCATCGCCGCAGCAGCAGGCTCGTGGGGGTGGCAGCAGCAGCGTAAAACACCACCTTCCCGGCGAATAGTACTGACAGGACCCAAGTGCGCCAATCCTTTAACTGTACAGGATTCTTCCCTTCCTGGAAGAGGAAAGCATATCACGGGTTAGCAGTTTATAATATTTGTTTGATTTTTTGCTTGCAACTACTTATAATAAATGCTTTATGCATCCTCCTGGCCCTGGAAGTATAAATTCTATTTGAAGAATAAACATTCATTTAAAGGCCCGGCAGCACCTCGCTCTCTGAAAGACTGTTTACTTACAGCACAGCTAAGGAATTGTCAGCGTGTTATTATGTTTGCAATTACTTATCCCAGTAACAGCATCCCAGCAATGAAGTTAATGCCCTTTCAGGTGTTAGGATGCAAAAATTAAACAAAAAAACGAGCGAGCTCATATTTTAAGCGTCCAGCTCGGAGGGCGGCTTTCTCCTCGGATCTGGTTTGCAGCTGTTTGTCCTTCAGAAAGGAGCCGGAATTAATCCCCGGCGCATTTGAAATAGCCCCTGTTACTGCTGCGAAAACGTGGCCGGGGCAGGGTGGCATTAATGACCGGTGATTGCACGGCCATGGCTTGCGAGCTCTAAAGCGGCTTCCGCGTCTCCTAGCAGAGCCCCGGTTTAAAATTCATAAATGCTAATCCTCCATAATTTACGGTTTAAAAAAAAAAAAAAGCGGTCCCCACTCACAGGCCCCGTGGCTACAGCTCTGTCAGAGTAATTATGCCGCCAAGCTGAAATTGGACTACTAACTGAGACTTTAAACAGGGGAAAGAAATCCTCTTCCCTGGCAGCCTACCCAATTATTCCAAATAAGCAAACAGATTAGTGAGTAATTTTCCAGTTAAATCTGGTGATTGGTGCCAGAATTGTATGTTAAATATTCAGAAGTAAATAGATTAAAGATGAAATGTTCTGCTTTTTTTTCCCCCAAGTTTAATTTGCTCTGTATATTAGAATGTTGGTTATGGGGTTTTTTTTTTTCCTTCTGAAATCATTATTGAAGTGTGTTCTGATTGCTTGGGGCCCTTTTTGGGTTGTTTTTTTTTGCATTTTTGCTTTGCTAGGTGCCAAGGGCCTCATTCTGTACTGCAGGAGGACAGAGGTTGTGGACAGGAGTTGCTCCCGACCTTGGTGGAGCACACTGGCAGGTGGCAGCGACTTTTACCTCTCAATCCTGGGGGGGGGGGGTTGCGTATCTGAACTGTGGAAATTAATTTTAGATAGAGAGCAAAAAAAAAATATATATATATCGTGCCGTGTATTATGGTTATCTCGCTCTTCAGTACTGGAGGTGAAGAACTGCAATCACAGCTGCTAATTTCCATCCCCTTTCTGTGGGTTATTTATTAAGGTTAATAAAGGATAGAAGGATGTGTCAGTTTTCTAGTTTGTGCTCCTTCTGCATGTTAGTTTTTCTGATTGCAAGGATAAAGTCTGATTATAATGTATAATGTACATGCCTCACAAATCTTTTTTTTTTTTTTTTTTTCAATCAAGGTGAAATTAAATGACGTACAAGCTTATTTTAACTGAATTTCATGCATGGATGTTACTGAAATCAAGGCAGAGGTGGAGCCATCTTTCCCGAAACCTATATTTTGATTATCTATGAATACCGGGGATGATAATTAAATAAGAAATGCTTGGTCAGAGCTGTACGTTTCATTTATTAAAACAGATTTTCTGTTTTCACCCAGAAGAACTCCACTTGTAGTAATCTGCATGGGGTGGGCATAGTTAGCTATAACCTTCAATCAATCATGAAAAAAGGTAGGGTGATTACGTAATCAATATAAACATTAATATTCACAGAATAACATAGAATAAATCCTTAAGAAAAAAAAAACAAATATATTCAATATATTAAAATCACTTCATATCCAAAAGCAACAGAATTAAAAGCAAATTCTTACATTCATTCCTCAGTCACACTATTGCAAAACAAAACACCATTCAAAATATCACTGTCAACAACCAAAATATTTAAAGCACTCCCATGTGTCATGCAGCAAGCTTATATAGCATGGAAATGACAAGAAACACATTGATCCTAAAGACCTAAACGGTCGTATAATGTGTTCATAACAGCGGCAATGGCAATATATTTTAACACTTTCCAGTTAATCAAAGTCCAGCCAATAAGACCACATCTGTGCAAATCACGGTAATAAAAAGCCAGCAGGCTTGTGAAAATCGCTATGATATAAATCTTGAAATCCGTGTAATCAATCCTCATCTAACGATAATTATCCACATCAAAACATAGAAATGGCAGCAGAAAAGGACCGAACGATGCTCTCAGTCTGCCCAGCAAGCTTCTAGCAGTATCTGCTGCGCCGTGCAGGTTACCCTCCTGCTTATCAGTTCCAATGTCAGGACCCTCGTTGGTTCCTGTTTGAATCCAACTTCCCTTTGCCCCTTGCCGTGGAAGAGGAGAGAGCAATGTTGCAGTTGTATCGAAAGTAGAAGGCTGATTGGTTAAGGAACTGTTGCACCAGCAGGTTACCCCCATGCTTGATTGGCTCCTCAGATCGGAAAAGTCGGGGGCCCCTCGTTGGTTGCTGTTTGAATCCAATTCCCCCTTTTCCAAGGACGAAAAAAGGATCCAAAATACTTCATGCGAAACACATAGCCAGCTGAGATATAAATTATGTTAACGCATCGTAAACCCACACTGTGAATCTCAACGCCAGCGTTTCGGCAGCTTCTGCCTTCATCGGGGGGGGGGGAAATGCAGTATATGTAAATTCTGTTTCGACAAACGTGGTGTCCTTGGCGTTCTTGGGCTGGGCTTAAGCCCGGGGAGGCAACGCGGCGCATGGCTTTTGCATCTCATACACTAGACGCGTTATTTCAAAGGGAAAGAGCGCTCGCATTTTTTTCCCCTGAGAACAGGTGCATGGTCTCCTGGTGAAGGGACCCGCGGGCGTTGCTCGCGCCTGCGCAGTTTTGAAAATTGCTCCTGATTATATCTACGCCCTGGGGCGGTCGTTTCACAGCAGCCCGCCTAAAGCGAGCTGGAAACGTGCGCCAGTTACACTAAAATCTCAAAGCGGGCTCGTGCGCGTAGGACCAGTTTGCAAACCGATCCCAGCGAATTTACCCGCACACCATCACACCTGCCATTACGTCTGCGGACATTTTTTTGGGAACGTGTGTGCAGAGACATTTGAAAATGCAAAAATAAGTACAATCCCCTTCCCATCTCCGCCCCCTCCCCCCAGGAATGCCTCCTCTCCAACAAGGTAAATTTACGCGCAGACAGGTTATAGATTATAGGTTACAGGTTATATCCTTTCCCCCTACTTAGGCCATTATAATTTGTACAGAATCTGCCCTCTCATAATTTAAAACTTATCTCTTATACCATTGTATTACAAGACTAAGTTAACTACATTCATAAGTTATCTAATGTTTTTTTCCTTCATTCTCATATGCTGTCAAATATTTTCCTATGTTCCTCTAAATGCATTCAAATGTTACTCTTATGCGTTCCATGTAACGGTTGTGACTTTGCTTCTGGCCTTCCACCTGTTCCTTGTAAACTGGTACGATGTGCAAACGGCTATCGGTGTATAAAAAAAGTGAAATAAAAATAAATAAAAAATAATATTGGGTGGGCAGTTTTATAACAGGCCACTGCCGGGGGTGGGGCTGGGTGGGGGGTAAAGCACCTAATGACTTCCTGGCAGGGGGAGGGTGCAATTTTCAAGCTCTCTGCTTTGAGACCGAGCCTGCAGGGACTCTCTACCAGCGGACTTTGCAGTAAGCTTTTGGAAGGGAAAGGGCGTTCTCTTAGGAGCTTGCCGAGGGCAGACTTTGACATCTGCTTTTTTGTGCAGGGAAATATAACGTGCCCAGACTTGAAAACGCAATCCATGTGCGTTTATGTTACGATACCACACAAAACGCCTCCTGCCCCCACAGCAACTCCTCCCCTGAATGCGGCTAAAAGTGCGCACAGTGGGGGGAGCAAGGCGTAGGCTCTTGGCCGTATTCGGGGAGGGCTATTCTCAGACTACCAATGTATGTGCTTAGGTTTGCTATTAAGAGGCTTTAGAAAATAATTTTGTTCTCGTAAATGGCTTTTAATGTAAAAAATATTAACAGCTAATTTTGTTTTTTAATCTGACCTTGTCCTCCTGCATCCTTGGGCTTCCCATTCAAAAGGAACCAAATGAAGGCTCATGGGATTTGGTGCCCTGAGCCTTCCTTTGCAACTCACCAGGGATTTTCCTCTTATTTTTATGTCCTTTCCCAGGTTACATATTGCATTCATTGCACTTCCCTCATATTTCCTGGCAACGCCATCTTTTGCTCCTCAAAGCCAGTCAAGAAATGTATTAATCTTTATTTCCATGCACCTCTTGCAGTGGCAGTGTTTGGTGGAGGACGGAGCATCAGAGCTCCTTCCAGAACTCTGAATTCATAGGCCCTAAATACAGCCAATAGATGGCGCCATTGCTCAACGACTATAACACCCTCCCTCCTCTGGGTCTGGAAACGCTGCCTTTTGCTGCATCCTCGGCGCTGGCTGACTCGGGGAGAACACCACCTGAACTGGGACTCGAATCCAGGTCCTTCCACAGGGCTACCACTGAGCCGGCCCTAAAAATCTTAACAGCTGTTAACGTGGCTGATTTTGGTAGGCTGTAAATGTCTGAGTGCCTTAGTGATGCAACAGACTTCTGTGGAAAGCAGATGACTCTCTGGTATCAGTCAGACTTGATTGACCAGAGACTTTTGCATTGCTCCTCTCCAGTTCTACGGTGGTGCTCCGAGTTTTGAAACTATATATGCAACGCTTCCTGGAAGTATATTTAATCGTTGTTCCAAACAAATTGCAGAACACTGTTTAAAATGCTTAAAAAAATAAGAAATATGTACAACATAATCTCTGTCAGGGGCACATAAAATAGAAAGAGCCCTGATGTTGGGTTTCCATTGTCCTGGCACCAGTTCTTAGGTTCAAAACCAGTGGTCAGGTAAGATGTTGGACTGGATCTGGCAGGACAGAGAGAAGAAAAAACAAAATCTTTCCCTTCTAAACTGCTTTCCTCATTGTGGAACTTCACACTATGTCTTTTTAGACCCTCCTCAGAGTGCCGCTTCTCTTCCCACATCCTGGGATGCACAATGATAGTCTTGCACAGTACTCCAACTGCTAAACTTTATTTTATCTTCTGGGGGTTACCAGCAGTAAAAAATCATCAGTAATCACAAAAATAACAGCATGAGTCACATGATTCTAATACAGAACAATTAGACAGCCTTAGATAAAAGTCCCAGTTCCCTATAGCCGTACAGCCATTAAAGCGTCAAACATCTCCAATAATTAAAAATGAAAACACTATTTCCAGCTTGACCAGGTAATACTGAGTAGTAGCCCCGAGTCCTTCTTGTGGAGACTTCTCTGGCAGCTGGCTGTATCCATAGTCCCCCTAGGGCTCTGGTAAGTCCCTATGCCTTAGCACTTAGGAGTAATATTTTGGTCTCTCAGCATCCACTCTATAAGGAGACCCTGCTGACTGGCAGAACCAGCAGGCCTTGAGAGAGATCTCTAGAATCCCACGACAGATCCTGCCGCCCCTGGACTAGAATCCCCCAGCAAAGCACTCCCCTCCTAAGCCAGGACTCAGGGCGTGCTCCCCCTAGAGGTCATTTCTCTACATGCTCATTTAAACTAATAGGCAAATAGTACCACCCTGTTCTGCACCACCATCTACCTACGAATAATAATGGAAGAGGCAAAGTGAGAATCTGGGGAAAAGTTGAAGGAGTATTGGAAGATGTACTAGAATTTAGAACCTGGGCCACAACAATACTGTACTCTCCCAGTACTATCTAGTATTTTAAAAGTATTTTCCAAATTCCTTAGGTAAATTATCCCACTCTCTCCCTCTGCTCTAGTTTAAAAAAAAAAAATCCAAGTTTTTATCAAAACAAAAATGAAAAAAAAAAGTACATACCATATTTATATTTATAAATCTTAAACGAAAAACTGTGATTGGAAGTGGTGCAGTGCATTTGCTTTCACAACTGAAGGAGTGACCTATAACTCACATCCATCTTGATATATGGAAGGCACAATTCACTCTACTATAGAAAGCAACGGAATCAGTCATATAAAAAGATTGTTATTCAATCTAACCTATTCCCCTTTCTCAGCACACTCGGAATCTATGTGTCTGTCTGAGCATGGCCCATGGACAAGCGCAGATGTATTGTGACACTGCGAAAATTGAAAAGGTTAGGCAGGTTGGGGAAAACTCCGACCGTGATGTTAATGGGCGAGGTTAAAGAGGGTTAAATAGGAGCAGGGCTTTTTTTTTTTCTTCCTGGCGGAACATGCTGGAATGGCGTGCCAGGACCTGCACCTGGAGCCAGAGGGCCGGCAGGGGTCCCCCCAGGCCCTGCCAGACGCAGAAGGAAGGGAGGAAGGAGCTGCAGGGTAACTGGAGGTAAAAGGGGGTAAGAAAGAGAGAAGCGGTCAGCCAAGGGGCTTTTGTAGTTGGTGGGGTTGAGAGATGAGCATGAGAGATGGGGCTGGAACTGAAGGTTGTGAGAGGCGCAGAGTGATGAGGAGGAGGAGAGATGAGACCGGGGATGAAGAGAGTGAGAGAGAGCCACAGCGGTGGCACTTTTTTGTGAATGAGTGCGGCACGGTGAGCTGGCGGGCGTGTTCTCACGAGCTGGGCTAAGAAAGGGGTAAATTGGGTTGAGGATATGGAATGGGGTAAAATCTGGCTAAAACAGAAGAGACTATAGGTCAAACTACACATTGTGAGGGTGGAATTGAAAAACTAAAGCTTGTGTGTGATGGAGGATTGAGGAGAGCTGAGCTGGGCTGGGCTGGAGAAACCAATGCTGGAAAGTTTGTTGAACTAGAGAAGAAAACTAATCTGAAGCAATCTGGAAAAGGAGAAAGCTGGGCTGAAATGGAAAGTGTGAGGAAGAGAACCAGAATGGGAAACTGGTGGAGAAAGAAACGGAAAAGCCATGATCTAGAGTAGACAGAACTATGAGCGACAGTGCCTTGAAGCTGCCTGAGAGACGTAGAGTTTATCTATGCATGCTTTCAGCACTTCTGTTTGAATCTTGACCCTAAGTCAAGGATGCTCAAACCAGTGCTGGGGGGGGGGGGGGGGGGGCCTCCCAGTCAGCTGGTGTTTCAGGATATCTCTACTGAATATGCATGAGATTTATTTGCATGCACTACCTCTTCTGTATACAAATATCCTGAACGCCCGACTGGCTGGGGAAGGGGGGTGGCCCGAGGACTTAGTTTGAGCACCCCCTACCCTACGTCTCTTGAGAATTTAAACAGAAATCAACTTGCAGAAAATAGATTTAAAAATTGGAACGTAAACATAGAGGGGGCAATTCTGAATAGCCCACGCTCTGGCAAAATATGTGCACACAATGTGTAATAATTCTCAACCCAGGCAGGATGCTTTGAAAATTGTCCTGCCCCCTGTATAGCAGTCGCGAACGCTGGAGGAGGAAAGCTCCCGTGCAAACTGTGAAGATGTACCCAAATTTTGATGCTTCTAACTTAGGTACACTGAATATACACCGCAGGAGCACTGTACAGACATTTCCGCAAACGGAATGCTAAGAGCGTGCACGATGAGAAAATATTTCTCGTTCCTTATTTCCTTTCTGCGTGCAGTCTCCACTTATGACTCCTCCATCAGTGTTAGCTCTCACGCGATGCTTTGGAAATAGGCAATTGAATTAGTGAATCGTTGGGTGTTAACACGCCTTGATTTTGTAGAATTCAGAGGTATACAAAATATTCTATTGTGCGCCGACCTAACCGTATTTGGGAGAGCAGGGAAAAAATGTCAAAAGTAGACTTCCGGGGGTATTCCTCACCTCAGCACTTTAGTGTAACCAGATTTAATCCTCCAGCCGATCCTGCCTCCTACTGATGAATTTGCACCTGGCCAGGTCAGGGCGGCGGGAGGGAAGGAGAAATAAATCTACCTCCCAAGTCATGAATGGAGACCAGCCTGGGGGAGGCCATCATCAAATAGCGGAAGCGGTCATGTAGAAGCAGCTGCTGGAGCCACGTTCAGCGACCAGGGTGGACGTGCAGTGGCAGGGCACTGGCACTTCCTCTTTCCCCTTCATTCTCCTCCCTGTGGCAACATCTACTTCCCTAAGAGGCTTAACTGTACCTTATCCCCAGTCTTCTTAGTGTTGGGTAGGGTCCTAACTCTGGCTTACGAAGCCCAAGCCACACGGAGAAGCCTGCCTGCTCTGTGCCTGTGGACTTCCTGCTTCCAAGCGTGTGGAGCCTGGGTTCTGCCATAGCCGCATTATTAACCAGGGGGTTTGTGTATTAACTGTGTGCTGTGCTTAGAACACCTGTGCGTAAGTGTGTGTGTGTGAGGGGTTAACACGTGCCCTGAGCAGTGGCCTCTTTACCAAGCACAGGTTTTCTGCATGCTAATGCAAGAGCATTAAAAGTTCATTCATCCACATATGTAAGGTGTGTAAATAGCTTGGTAATGACTTAATTTGTAAATTGTAATTACCATGCTGTTTACTGACAACCCTGGATCAGGAGCTAAATGCAGCATAGCCTCTTGCCCTGCTAAATTTAGTTCCTAGTCCAGGGCTGTAGAAAGCTGCCAGTGAGATTACTTGGCATTCTAGCAGTTTATGACGTTGGGGAGGTGCCCCATGTAGGGTTGCAATCCAGCCAGTATGTGGGTAACCAGGCAGGTGTTTTTAAGGGAAACTTGGCGGCTGCCAGGGCTAGAAAAGCGACTAGCGTAAGGGCCCAGTTTTCTGACGGCCACTGGCCTCCACATTGGCAGAGACACCCTCCCCCCCCTCCCTTGCCCCACAGACCTTAGATTTTTCAGGAGGCGCGAGTCAGAGTCCGAAGCCCGACTGTGGTCACAGTGACGGCAGTAGCAGCAGCTCATTGTGAAGGAGCACGGGCCAGACAGCGCGTGCCAATTCTCACCTCACGTACCCAAACTTTTTAAAGCAATGCCAAGGGATTTAAGAAGGCCTTTTCTCACCGCCGCCTTCACCGCAAGTTCCACCATCTGGCTGGGCTAACAGAGCGAATGCCGTTTTCTTTCCCGTTGGCCAAGACGTGCAACTGCTTGCATATAGTTTTATTTATTTATTTATTTTTTAAATGAGGTTTGTTTGCTACGTTTGTGTATAATTGTTTTTATTTTATGTATGTTCATGTGTCCCCCTCGCCCCAAACTTTGGAGGGTGCAGGCTTCAAATGTTTTTAAATAAACAAACAAACAGATTTTAACATTATTTATCTGAGTTAGCTTTTGACCAGTAGCCAACAGAATTGTAGTGATGAGCTTATTAATACTGCTTCATTATGTTTTAAAGATGGTCTTATTGTGTTTGCAAAAAATATTATGTGTTCAAACTGTAAACTGCTTTGGGTGGGGGGAGGGGAAGGGCATGGGAGAAGAGGCAGAGACTCTGAGGTCCCACATTAAGACACAGACCAAAGAGTAAAGTTAGACGGATAACTTATCTGGCTAACTTTGCAGGTATATTCAATAGTGCAGCCACAGTACTGAGTATAGCCAACTATCTTAAAAGTTAGCCAGCTAACCATAGCCTCCTAACTTTAGGATGGCTCTTCAGCCTGACCAGACTTAGCTGCCTAAGTCATCTGGTTAACTTAGCCGGCTAACTCAACTCCTTCCAGTTACGCCTCTGGAACGCCCCTTATCTCCCTAAATCCTAGCCCCTAACTTATTAGCCGCCTGGAAGTTAGCCGGATGAGTGCCCAAATATTCATTTAGCTGGCTAACTTCGGAGTTAGCCGGCTTAACTGCTTTTTTGAATACGGATTTTTTTCTGTGTCCTGGGCAATTCCTCCCAACAGCAAGGACCCGGCCCTCTCCTCTTCTCATCCCTCCAACCACTCCCCCCTCTCCCCCAAACTCTCCTGGCTCTGATTCTCCAGTCTCTGACATGCATCCCCCCTCCTGTTCCAATCCCAGCCTCGACAGGGCATCCAACTCCATCCCTCCTCCCATATTCTGGACCCACTCTGGTCCGATTTCCTCCCCTCTCTCCCAAGTTTACCTCCTACCAGCTTCGGCTTCCAAATAAAGAACAGACGACGTTCGTTTTCACGAATTGTTAAGAGACCTCCATGGAGCCACTCTTCTTGTAAGAAAGACCCTTTCCTAATTTCTAGAAAAAGGAAATTGTTCTAAATATGTTTTTGTTAAACAAAAGGGCCAGAACCTTTACACTGGCAATGACGGATACAATCTGATATTCCCTTTTAGGTCAATTAGATCCTGTCTAGCAAGAAGCTGATATAGTAATAATAATAATTGCAAGAATTGTAATCATAAGCAAAAAAAAAAGAACAGAGAAAATAACAGCTTTTCATCTTTTCCTCTTTGCCACCTCTCTGGCTTCCCTGCCATTCAGGAACCGTTGGAATCGCCGCCTCACAGTGAATGTGGATCTCCTTGAAAACACAGCAAAGTGACTGAGTGTCTGTGACTTGCTTGGGTATGTGCTAGAGTCAGTGAAGTAAACTTGAAAAATGCTTTATGGCCTGCATAGGATTTCATCTCTCTTACCATAAAGCACACAAACATTCAGTGACCTTCATGTGCAGGGAGAAATATGAAGGCAAAAATCTCATTCATTTGAAAAATCACTTAACCTTACTGTTTGCCTTGTCCACTGCCTGCTGATATGAAGTGTTAAAAAGCTCATCAGGGATGCAGAAAAGGCAAGCCCCTTCTGATGTCCAAAGTTTCTGACTTATTTAGTTTCTGCGGATTTGTGGAACTGTCCAGAAAGCTGGCAGGTCAAGACTAATTCTTTAACTTCCTAAGGCTTTCCCAAATGGAGGAGATCGCCCTAGTGCCTCAGCATTTTCTCATATTGGCCACCAGAGCACACGCATTAGAACAGTTCTGTTCCCAGAGTCAATAGTGCATCCGCCTAAAATCATTGTTAGTCTCAAGCGAATACTGGAAAAACTAATATAAACATGGGAACATGGTAGGTGAGGGCAGGAAAAAAAAAAAAAAAAAGATCAACCGCCTCATCCATCACCGAGTCCGGCCACAATCCATACGGCTACCAAAACGAGGCATTCGGCTTCCTAGGATCCTGCAGCCTCACTGCTGGAGTGTACTCGGTCACCACCAACCAGCCAATATTGGCCATACAACAGGGGGGGGGGGCAATTTTCAAATGTACACTTTTAATCTTGTGCCCCCTTGCTCTGGGCACCATTTTTTTTCCAAAGGAAAAATGCTCCAAAAACTTTCATTGGGAAAATTGCCGTGGTTAAAATGTGTGCGCTGTCGCTTTCACCTGCTTTTTTTTGTGTGCAGGGAGAGTTTCTTGACATGCGTGTACCTAGACAGGTCGCACGTGTGCTGTGGAAGATCGTACATATTTTTAGCCCCGTTGAAGGTAGGGCAATGTTTTTTTTTTTAAGTTTTATTTCGCAAAATTCTCAGATACATAGGAAATCTTGGAGGAAAATATCCCATCATCTACAGCAATGAATTTTAATCCCTCGTGAATCAAATTAAAAAACACAGTTTTCCATGAACTGAAACCAAGTCCATAACCTGGAGGGGGGGGGGATCTAACCAGACAGTGAAGGCTGAACATCAATAATCATTAATATTCATATTGACTCCTGCCTTCAAAAAGAAACAAACCAGAGCAGGGTACAGCGAGGGTGGGCAATTCAGGCAATTTATGCGGCTAAAACACTATTTGCCCATGTAAATCACTTTGAAAATTGTCCTCAAAATATTCCATATTTATACATCACCATCTATATAGAAACAGTTCTGTACAGAAAATTCACGTGGGTGCAACGTCCTTGCTATACCAAGTTTACAATCCACATTTGAGAATACGGAGGTCAAGCAATTGTGTGAAGCAAGCAAGCAAATCAAGCTTGAGTCTTCCAGCTGGTATCTATGTAACAGCATCAGAACGTAAAGACTATAAACCTTTTACTAAGCATTTCAATTGTGGCACATCCTAAAATCAAGAACTGACGGGTGCCAGAGTTTACCCTAGACAAACTAAAGATATAAGACAAAGCTGAAAAATGGAATATTTATTTTGAAATGCCAAGGCAACACCACATCAGGTAAGCAAGTATAGTTATTAGACATTAAAGCAAGTGTCAACAGAGTTAAATGCTGACAAATCTAAAATTACTTTTGTCAGACAGAGGCTGTATGATACTCATGGTAATGCTGTACGGATGTGCATTCATTTTATACAAATGCATAAAATGCAGTGAGCGAGGCTATTTTCAGTTAATTCCAAAAATGAAGCCTGGTCCTGATACCAAGGCCTAGGCCCGGTGCTGGGGCCCCAGCCTGAGGCCTGGTCCCATCGCCAAAGTCTAAGTCTAGACTTGGTGCAGGGGCCTGGCTTGAGGCCTGGATCTGATAAAGAGGCCTAGGCCCAGCCTGCAGGCCTAGGACCAGGCCTCCTGATGTCTTCTTACTGCTTCTAATCACTGAAAAATCACACCGTCCACTTGAGGGATGCGCCACAGTGATGTCAATGCAGCGCCTTCCTCCAGAATGGATGGTGCCCCTGCACCCACCAGGCCTAGGCCTCAGTTCTGGGACTCAGCCTTAGGGCTGGGCCCCATCTGCAGCCTGTTTTTTGTTTTCACTTGTCAAGGGGGCCTAGGGATTACTTCCCCCATGGACAGAAATTAAAAAAGAAAGTAATGAATAAGCACATTTTTTTTAAATTACAAGGAGGTGAAATACAAAATGAATGGATGAACCAAAACAAAAACTTTGCCTCTCTTTATGCCTATAATGCTGTCTGGTGAATATTCACCATACTCAAAGTGGTAATAAAGGTTTTCTTTACTCCGTGAGTATAGAGCTAAGTGGCTACCACAGTTTCAATGACCTTTATTAGAAATAGTGCATTTGATATTAGTTTACTAAGACCTGAAGTTTTTAAATTGAGTTTTCTAGCCACTTTTCTAGCAATGAAAAGAGCCTACTAATTTATTTTAAGAAAATAATTTATAATACTGGGGATAAGCAAAGTGTAAAAGCAATCCTTCAAACTCTATTTTGGACAATGTTGTTGGTTGAAATGCCTTTTGAATGTGCAAAATCTGAAACACTATCCAAAGTCCTTCAATACTTGATAACTCTTGTTGGCAGTCTCAGCAGAGAAGGCAAACATTGCAAGGTCTGGACTCTGAATGTCTTTCTCATCCGTTAGAAATGGTCCTTCCAAGACCAGGGTTGAGGCAGGTTTGCAGGACTGTGGCAGACCCTGCCTGTGCTTTCACTGTTCTGCATATAAACGCTGGACTTTATTTTCTAGTGCTTTTTACAAGCACATCATGTCTAGAAAAAATAAATAATGCTAGTCCCTTTTCATTCCTGTTTAGATTTTTTATATTCTGCTTTTTGACACTACAAAGCAGATTACCTTCAGGAACTGGGTAGATATTGCCCTACCGCAGAGGGTTTATATTTTAAGGGGCTTAATTACCAAGCATTTTCCCCACAGACATAGAATGAGAGAAAAACCTTAGTAAATCAGGCCCTAAGTTTGTACTTGAGGCAACAGAGGGTAAAGTGACTTGCCCAAGGTCACAAAGAGTGGCAGTGGGATTTGAATCCTGGTCGCCCTCGTTTGTAGCCCACTGCTGTAACCAGTAGGCTCCTCCTTGGTGGTGGAAACAAGAATACTGAAGTCACATTTTATGCATGCAGTGCATACAGTAGCATAAATATAGTTAGTTACTATTGTGCATATCTGCTACATAATTATATTCTGCACACCCCCCCCCCCCCGATCTGGCACCTGCGCATCGATAGTGAATGTATTTGTGCCAATTCAGTGATATTTTTCAGCATGTAGATCTGATGGTTTCCCAAGCTTCGCATTTTATCTCAGCTATTAGATTTTCAGTCTTTTGGCACCAAAGGTTGTGTCACCGAACCTGAGCTGGTTGTGTTGAGCCAGGGGGAGGATAGCAAGAGGAGCAGTGCATTGGGGATATTGATTCTATCTTGAAAAGAAAAAAACGATTATTTTTAAATTAAATTGAATCAGTCCTCTGAAATGAGGGTAGAAGTGAACTACTTAATTTACTTGCATGACATTGTGTTGGAATGCAAATCTGGGGCATTTTTCAATGTGCCTGAGATATTGGTTATATTTTTGGTGCTGTCGGTCCTCTAGCTTCTAATATTGGGTAACCTCATATTCATTGGCGTAGAGTTGTGGCAACTCCATGATCACTTAAAGTTTATTTATTTAAAAAAATGGATATACACCACCCATCAAATACTGATGGACTTTTCAGCTTGGAGAAGAGACGGCTGAGGGGGGATATGATAGAGGTATTTAAAATCATGAGAGGTCTAGAACAGGTAGATGTGAATCGGTTATTTACTCTTTCGGATAATAGAAAGACTAGGGGGCACTCCATGAAGTTAGCATGGGGCACATTTAAAACTCCCCTCCCTTACCTTACCTGCTTCAAGCAGGCGTAACTTGCGCGCTTCGCCCCGGCATCCCCCGGCACAGGCCGCAGTGCCGGGGGACTCGAGACCCGCCCCGGACCGCCTCCTGCTCCGGACACGCCCCCTCCTGCCCCTTTTACAAAGCCCCGGGACTTACGTGCGTCCCGGGGCTTTGCGCACGCCGGCGGCCTATGCAAAATAGGCGCGCGAGTGCCCTGCACGCGTAAATCTGGGAGGATTTACGCGTGCAGGGGTTTTAAAATCTACCCCTTAGAGAACAGCCACTGCCATTAGCAACAGTAGCATGGAACAGACTTAGTTTTTGGGTACTTGCCAGGTTCTTATGGCCTGGATTGGCCACTGTTGGAAACAGGATGCTGGGCTTGATGGACCCTTGGTCTGACCCAGTATGGCATGTTCTTATGTTCTTATGTTATGCTCTTATGTTCATTTTCAGTAGCTCAAGTGCATATAAGTCTTTATCAAGAGGAAATCTTCAAATTCAGAACCTAGATTCATCATTCTGCTATAAATATATAGCAGAATGATGAACCGTGCTAAAAAAAAAAGTGGCAGGGCGAAATCATACAGCTGGCCGCATTGCAGCGGTTCATTTTCGTCTGCCACAGTTCCAGCCACACCATACTGTATCGCCCCCGTATCGCCAATGGAAAAAGTGGTTTTAATTCCAGCGCTACTGCTGCTGATAATGTCTACAACATTATCGCCCGCGGCGGTTCTGGAATTAAAATGTTTTTACCCCCACCCAAACCCCTCCCCTTTCCTGAATTTAAATATTACCGCTGCGATGCGGTACTTTTCGCGTGCGATAAGACCCTAACACACGCAATAAGGCCACATTGCGGATGGATAAATGACCCTATCAGTAACTAAAACGTAGGCTTCTGAAACTATAATTTACGGTACAGTATGTAGGAACAACATACCACTTAAGTTTTTTAAAAACTCCCCCCATCTTCTGTCAATCAATTACAAGTTTTTAATATGCTGTAGAAATAACTATATCTTATCACGTCAGATAAGAGGAACTTTATTCTCTGATTGTGATAGGACTGCGGCGTCGTTTGCTTCTACTAAAGTAGTGATGGGTATTTAGGCAATAGTATTGCCTGAAAAATTGTCGTTTTATGTAATGTCTCTCCAACTGAGTCGACGTGTTTTTGTTTTGATGGATGTACGCTTTTTAAGATGTTCTCTGTATTTTAATATTTATGAATATTTTTATTGTAAACCACTGAATCCAATTCCCTGTTATCCCTTGCCGTTGACTTAGTTTTTGGGTACTGAATCCAATTCCCTGTTATCCCTTGCCGTTGAAGCAGAGAGCAATGTCGGAGTTGCATCAAAGTGTCAGGTAAGGTAAGGGAGGGGAATGTGGGGGGACATGGAATGTGGGGGGAATGTGGGGGGAATGTGGGGGGAAAGTGTCAGGTAAGGTAAGGGAGGGGAAGGTGGGGGGACATGGAAGGAAAGTTCCCTCCGAGGCCGCTCCGATTTCGGAGCGGCCTCGGAGGGAACAGAGGCAGGCTGCGCGGCTCAGCGTGCGCAGGCTGCCGATTTTGCGCAGCCTTGTGCGCGCCGACCCCGGATTTTATAAGATACGCGTATCTTATAAAATCTGGTGTACTTTTGGTGGCGCGAACAAAAGTACGCACGTGCGTATGTTTTTGCAATCTACCTCTAAGTGAACTTAGTAGCAGGTAATGGACTTCTCCCCCAAGAACTTATCCAATCCTTTTTTAAACACAGCTATACTAACTGCACTAACCACATCCTCTGGCAACAAATTCCAGAGTTTAATTGTGCGTTGAGTGAAAAAGAACTTTCTCCAATCAGTTTTAAATGTGCCCCATGCTAACTTCATGGAGTGCCCCCTAGTCTTTCTATTATCCGAAAGAGTAAATAACCGATTCACATCTACCTGTTCTAGACCTCTCATGATTTTAAATACCTCTATCATATCCCCCCTCAGCCGTCTCTTCTCCAAGCTGAAAAGTCCTAACCTCTTTAGTCTTTCCTCATAGGGAAGCTGTTCCATTCCCCTTATCATTTTGGTAGCCCTTCTCTGTACCTTCTCCATCGCAATTATATCTTTTTTGAGATAATGCGACCAGAATTGCACACAATACTCTAGGTGTGGTCTCACCATGGAGCGATACAGAGGCATTATGACATTTTCCGTTTTATTCACCATTCCCTTCCTAATAATTCCCAACATTCTGTTTGCTTTTTTGACTGCCGCAGCACACTGAACCGACGATTTCAATGTGTTATCCACTATGACACCTAGATCTCTATCTTGGGTGGTAGCACCTAATATGGAACCTAACATTGTGTAACTATAGCATGGGTTATTTTTCCCTATATGCATCACCTTGCACTTATCCACGTTAAATTTCATCTGCCATTTTGATGCCCAATTTTCCAGTCTCACATGTCTTCCTGCAATTTATCACAATCTGCTTGTTATTTAACTACTCTGAACAATTTTGTATCATCTGCAAATTTGATTACCTTACTTGTCGTATTTCTTTCCAGATCATTTAAAATTTATATTGAAAAGTAAGGGTCCCAATACAGATACCTGAGGCACTCTACTGCCCACTCCACTGCCCACATAGTGCGGCACTGAAAGCATTCGTGTACTTTGCACCTGCCATTTGTCCATTCACTACAGCTCCCACCCTCCCCCGGACCTAAATGCCCTCTTTTTCCAGCATAAATGCCTTAAAAAAAATTACCATCGCCTTGAATGCCTGAGCCTTTTTCCATGACAGATTATTTACCCTTGGTCTTTATAAGTTTCCTTTAGTTGATCATGTTGTACATCCAGTTGGGTTGTGAGCTCACTCTCCTTGAGGTGGATTGCCAGCTTTTGCACCTACTCTGTGCCAGCGTGGCAACAGATCAGTTGGCGGTACTATCTATTGTATATGTCCTCCACTTCCTAGAGGAGAGTAGAGCATGCTAAAGCCACTACTCAGAGCACAAAACAGAGGCTCCAGATGCAACAGGGGGCGCTCTTAAAGACAATCTGCTTGAGTCAAAAACTTATTGTCCAAGTAGGCAGGTTCTTTTCATTTGGCTGAACAAAGAAGCCACTTTGAATTCTAAGTATGGGACATCCTCTGTAATTTGATGCACAATCCACAGAATTGAACCAAATTGTTTTTTAAAAACTGGACACCCTTGGTTACATGATGAGATAAAGTAAAATTCTATCCAATGCATATTTTCTCATGTTAAAAAAAAAAATAATTTTAACATTGGAGCCAAATCCACTGTAACTTTATTTTAAAATTGTTCTTCCTAATTTTATTTCCAGTAAATAAATAGCACTTTGTTCTTTGCCTGTAGAAGAAATGTAATTTTCCGTTCCACTGAATGGTATGTGTTATAAATATTGCGTTATTATGCAATGCAATAATTTGAGTTCTATTGGGATACTATTGCTGTAGGTGCAGGACCATGTTTTCCTGCTCCTTCAGCCACCAGAAAACTTGTAAACTTGTAAGAGTTATACTCATTGATTTGGTAATTGCCAATATATCCACCTAATTGGAAGCCTGAAGATTAAATTGTAGGCTAGAGGTGCAGATTTATTTTTCTAAATTTGATCTGTAACATGCTTTTAAATGTCATACAGAATACTCATAACCAGATTGGTCCTAGAGAAAACTGGATTCTAGGAAGGGCTGTGATACCTTTCGTTAGATCATCAAATGGTCCCAAAATATTGTAGGGCATGAGCTTTTGACACCACCTTCACATATTACTCATAAATTAGATTTATCATGCCTAAGCAACATGGGCAAGGCTGGACTCTTTTTCTGGGGGATTTTTGAAATACAATTCAGGCTATTTTCTGCTTTATTTTATCATATTGTGAGCCTTTCCAGCTGCTGTCTGCCTGATTATAAGGTAGGCTTTGCAAAACTGATATTGTTTAGCCAGAATAAGTGGGAGGGAAATCTTGGCCTGGAAATGGATTTCGGATGTACTGCAGTCCTGCTGAGCCTAGCAATGCACCATCTTTGATGTCATCAAGGACACCACAGGGCTTAATTTACAGTTAGGCGTTAACCCAAGTTGGTATGAATTGTGCATCACAGAGTGCGATTGTTAAAAGGAAAACACATTGCATATCTCGGTGGTCTGGAGATATTCGGGCATCACAGTCTTCTTATCACAAATTTCGGATTAGCTCATTTCCATTTCGCACGCTGACCAGTGGCTGCACTTAGGGTATCATGGTTCTGACTGGTGCGATTTCCCGAGCTATAAAACCTTGGTGCTGTTTTCTCCTGATTTCAAATGCCCTTCAAAAATGGACTGGACAAATATATTTTTCTCCTAGGAGTCTGCAATTGCTTTACACCAAGTTGAAGGCTTTCACAATGTGCTAATGCTTTGAATTATGTCCATATTTTTCTATGCCAGCTAGCCTTTCAGGTGATAAGATGCATACCAGCCCCTTAACTTATCTCACATACATTCTAATGAAAGAAATAGTGCCAAAATTAAAATACCTGGGGTGCTTTTCTGAGGCTCATACACAGTGCAAGATGAAACCTGAAATGGACCCAAACTGCTTGTAAGTGCCATATGTGGACTTTTATATAAATATGCCTGAGAAGTGGCTTCAAAGAGTGAAAAATATTTTATGATGGGCACTCACGACATCTCTAAAGTCGACAAAAGTCTGCTCCTCTGCTCCTCCTCTGGAACCTGAGGCCCTGCAGGGAATTCTGTGCAGAAACATTGTTGAGACAGGTTTCCTTAGTGATGGAGTTAGGCCGGGATCGTTTATTTCTGCAGTAGGACTACAACTGTGGAAGAATTCCTTGAAATGTTATTTGCATTTCTTTCTCTTCAGGATGTTCCCAAAATGAAACAAATATTGTACCCGCTGAAATTTTCAGACCTGCAGCAATATAGCCAAGTTGTATCGTATTGCGTTGCTTTAATACAACGCCGTCATATCGTTTTAATGCCTCTCTGAATGCTGAGTGAAGGCACAAAGATTCACAAATCCCACCAACAGAACAGCTTGCATTTTCTTGTACTGCAGAAATGCGCTCTTCAAATGAACTGGGGGGACAGTTTTCAAAGCCTTTTATGGAAAAAGAGCAGCTGAAAATTGTTCCCCACTCTTCGGCATGAGTAAGATTATTCGTGCTTTTCCCTGCAGCCCCCTCCCCCCCCCCCCAAAAAAAAGGGCGGGGGTAGATAGAGAGAGGAAAGGTTTGCACGAGGATTGTGTTTTCAGATCCCCGTGTGGACCTGTCGTGAGTACAATTGCACCTGCTTCAAAGCAACTGCAAAGCTGCAAGCCAGCTAAAGAGCCCTGGTCCCTGTCCACCTGAATTTGCAAGGAAATTTCATTAAATATATTAATTTGTATTTTATTTCTTAAAATGTAATTACTGAGTAACATCAAAACAGGGTACAATGAAAAGCAACATGTGGAAATACTAAAACCTTATCAACAAACATAGATTAAAAACATTTTTTTAAAACTTAAAAAAAAAAAAAAGTCCGAAATAGACTATCAAGTAGGGAATGCTTGGGGGTAAAAAAGCCAAACCTTAAAGTAGTTACGGAAATGAAGTTTATTTTTAAGAAGAAGAAGAAGAAGAAAATGCCATACTGGGTCAGACCAAGGGTCCATCAAGCCCAGCATCCTGTTTCCAACAGTGGCCAATCCAGGCCATAAGAACCTGGCAAGTACCCAAAAACTAAGTCTATTTTCTTTATTCATGACTCAAATGGATGGGAATTCACAGATGGAGCTGTGGGGAGTTTCCCTTTTGCAAATAACCTTGCAGGCCCGCAGGTGCAAGGTACGTAGGGGCCTGCAAGCCTGTGGCCAGTCCAAAACCCCCCCCCCCCCTCTTTAAAAAGCAAGCATCCATTGGCATTTACAAATGGATTGATACAATATATTCCAGCCTACAGCACATGCATTTCTACTTCAAGGTGTAGGGGGTGGTGGTGATTTTCTGCCAGACCATGCCAGGTCACCAACCCAGAACCTTTAGGAATTCGCTTCCTTTGCCTCATTGGTAAAATGTGGAAGGGGCAGGCAGGGCCAGCAGGAGCATTGAGCGGTCTAGGTGGCCACGTGATGCATTGTGGTAACTTGCTGGTGAGGCTATTACTGCCCTTATCCATTAAGCCTTCAGACTGTTGATGCAACTCCTTCATGGATCTGTGCTTCAACGGCAGGAAGACAAGGGGAATTGGTTTCGAACAGCAAACAACGAGGGCCCCGACTTCTAAGGTCTGGGGAAAGAAATAAGCATGGGGGTAACTTGCTGATGTGGCGGTTACCACCCCTTAACCAATAAACCTGACACTTTGATGCAACTCCCACATTGCTCTCTGCTTCAACGGCAAGGGATAACAGGGAATTGGATTCAAACTGGAACCAACGAGGGCCATGACTTGTATGGTCTGGGAAACTGATAAGCATGGGGGGTAACCTGCACAGCGCAGGTTACCCCCCAAATTGTCCATCCAGTCTGCTGGGCAGACTGCGACATCATGCACAGAAGTCTCTCTGACTGGGCGTACATGAACATGATTTGCTACCCTTCTTATACTACCTCGTAGTCCTTTTTTTCTAGGCTATAGTAATACATTTTTAAGATTTGAAGATTTGAAAAGGCTGTACATGTATGTGTGTATATATGTGTGTACACACACTGTATATATAACTTGCACTGTCCATGCGCTGGTCGTTCTGTCCGTCACACTCAAACAACACTGACTTTTTGGGCCATTAGATGATTGACTGCAGTTCTATTCGGACCTTCTTTCAGTGGCCCTCACACAAAATGGACCCTTAAGAACCACAATTGAAGAGGAGATGCAATTGAATGGAGGGCTGCCTTGTACGCATTCCCTGTGAGTGTGAAAGTCAGTGTACGCATGTTCCCCACTTTGGAACTTAGTCCAGCCTCCCCGCAGGCAGACGTACACACACTGCATAACCGTGCTTGCACTTTTATCCGTTGTGAAAAGTATAGGACGTACATTGTATGTGAGTCTGAGAGGCAGTGGATTCCAGAGGTGTGCTCAGGGAAACCCCCTAGCTACATGTTTCATTTTGTGTTGCTTCCAATCGAAATGACACAAAAATCAACATAATTTCATTTTTTTGTTGTTTTGTTGTTTTTACAATTTGGATTTTGAATTTGAATATTTGCTTTTCCAAATCTGAGTCCAAGGTAGAGAACATTCAGCTACCATATGCATCTCCCTGCTCAAGAGGGCTTATAACCTAAGAGGGTCATTTATTGAGCTGCAATATCAAGTACCGCGGTTTAGTAAAAAGCCTGTAGTACTTTAACACTGGGGAAAATATTGTGGGGTAATACCCCAACCCCCATCCCCAACACCAGAAGTCACAATCTTGTTAATGGGCTTGAGCGACCTGAAGTCGCCCCTCCCAAATGTGAAAAAACTCCCAGGGTCTTGAGACACCCTGTCCCTCTTCCCCCCCCCCCCCCCCCCCCCCCCCCACCGCCTCTACAACTGGCTACAGTGGTGGAAGTTTTAAAAATAGCACAACTCTGCATGATGCAGGCCCTTCCCATTCCCCACCTCTCCTTGGCTATAGCTTTCAATCCCTAGTGCCCTACTGGAGGAAAGCGCACCCTCCCCACCCCCAGCCTCAGGGCCCTGAGCTGTGACCGAAAAAGATGACTCGGGACGGTTTTCAACTTACGGCCCCATCACGCCTAATGCAGTTTAGTAAATGACCCCCCCACAGTTTGTACCTGAGGTAATGGAGGATGAAGTGGCTCATCCAAGGTCCATAGAAACATCGGTGGGAGAAGCAGGATTTGTACGCGGGCTTCCATGCTTCTCAACTCCGCTGCTCTAACCACTAGGCCACGCCCTTACACCGCACACACGAAAATGACAGCCATGACCAGCCCCCCAGTAGGGGAAAGACCCGATGAGCTTATTGATGGATAGGGAGATTTCTCTGTAATAAGGTAATTGTTAGATTCGTTGCGACTGCTGCTCCCTGGGCTCCTAACTCAGTACTGCTGCAGAAGGTTTGGACTGCGCCACCATGCACAGAAGTCTCTCTGACTGGGCGAACAAATCAACTCCCTGTTTTGTTTTTTTGCTGAGGATACTGTTTTTAAAGTTCAATATGAAATGCTTGAGGATCATAAAATTCAGCTCTGTGGATGTGAAGAGAAAATCACACCTGCGCAATCAACGAAAACTGCAATTTTAAAAGACAACCTTAATTTGGTGGCATAAATTAGAAATTGCAAAAACGCTGGCGGAAATAGTAAATATCAGCAGAAAAAAGACCCAAGTAGTCCAGTCAGTCTGCCCACCGAGTTTGTTTTTTGTTTTAAGTGTATTAACTTAGTCTGTAATTCTGTGCAGGTTACCCCAATGGATACAGGTTACCAATCTTCAGCCACTAAGGATGCTCTGTGTTTATCTTTTGTAAATGTTCCTAAGTCATCTATTACTTTGCCTCAGGATATGTTTAAAAAACATTTGACAAAAGTACTTAAAAGTCCCTTAGAAGCATTTCTGCCTGCTATGAGGATAATAGCACCTACCATCCTTTAGATAAGCTGGAAACGAGGATGTTGGGAACCAGGGCAGTCTTGTCTGTAGAGACTGCTTGGATCTATGTGGTTCTGTAATAACCACTGGGGAAATGGGTGACCACTGACCAGAGCTGCACTGCTGTATGTGAGACAGATAGGAACTGAACGCCTAAAAACATTTCTTAAATTCTTGCAATACATTTTTTACATCCAGAAGGGTTTTCTTGACCTCTGTAAGGCAACTCAGAAATAAGCAAAAGGCTTTTTTTTTGGGGGGGACGGGGACTGCATAATAGGGATGTTCATATGGGTGCAGATATTTTTTCTAACGTTTCCTGTTTAATGTATTGTGAAATATCAGAGAGTACATTTTGTCAACCTGTCTCTGTCGGCGAATTTCTTAGAATATCATCAAGCTAGATCAGCTTACCCTGTTTTCTCTTAGATTATTAATGCTTTCCTTATAAGCGGAGCACCAGCATTATTTGTAATATTTGGTTCACTGCTAGAATTGTCAGCCAAGGCTTGATTTTGTACAGTTCATTTTCATTATTCTTAGGGAGGTCCATATTCAAAAGCATTTAGCTGGCTCAGTTGTAATCGGCGCGGGCATGTATGGGCAGGTTGCGACTCATGCGTGCAGGGGGGAAATTTTCTAAAGTGAATGACTTTTTTTTTTTTTTCACTTTGAGGAGTTGGGGGCCATCTTTAGTGGTGCCCCTGGGTTGAGCTGGATGTCAGCATTGATCCTGCTCAACTTCCCCATTTTGCTGTGGAGAAAGAGAGAGAGAGAGAGAGAGAGACTCTATAACAGGGTACTATCAAGCTAGGGTGAGAGAACATTGTAGAAATCTCAACTATGTGAGACTTTCCTCACTCCCAATGATGTCAAATTTTCACTGAGGTGTACTGTGCTGTTTGTATGTCTCATTCTACATGTAAAACTGGCCCCAAAACCCTAAACCATAACCACAACTTCACCTTGAGTTATTAGCTGGCCCTCCTATAGTGATCTAAATAATTGAATACTGTGAAGGCCTCCCCAGAGGTGCTCTCTCTCTCTCCCTTCTCCCCTCCCCAAGCCCAGCAATAGCCAAAATGCAATTTGCAATCTTTATCGCAAATTGCGTTTCAGGCATATCACACAGCTTAACGCCAGGAAAAAAGGTGTAGTTATTTCCGGTGTTAAAAACGTACAATAGCATGTGTTATGCTATCGCACAGTGCAATATTGACCCTCATTTTCATTAATCTCACCCAAACCCCTTCCCAATCCCGCCCCTTCAAAATATTTTTCATTCGCACCATGTGGTAACATAACTATCACATGCATTATGGCACTAAAGCGTGCGTTATCACAGGTGTTAACGCCATAACACATTTTGATGAATGACCCTATTAGATATACATAGTAACATAGTAATGATGGCAGAAAAGGACCAAAATGGTCCATCCAGTCTGCCCAGCAAGCTTCTTATGATAGTATCTGCTGTGTTGTGCAGGTTATCCCCATGTTTCTCTTTTATTGGGAGATGTTCCTTCTTGAAGATTCAGACAGTGCTGCTTGATGTGCTTTGCTTATGGACTTGGCCATCTAAGCAGTCCTGTGCTTTTTCCCTTATGTCTGCGTATCAGGACCCCAGACCGTAAAAGTCAGGGCCGTGCTGGTTGTCGTCTGAATCCAATACACCTTTTCATCCCACCATCAAAGCAGAGAGTGGTGTTGCAGTTGCGTCAAGGCTTATTGGTTAAGAGTAGTAATCCTATGCCTTAGGCTGCACAGTTGACTATACCTCCAAAGTTAGCCGAATAAGTTAATCTGTCTAACCTTGCTATATGGACTGTGAATATGGACCGCAAGGTTCCTATTCCCTCATCCCCATTAGCTTTTTGGGATTTGATACTGACATTTGACAATGTTTGTTTTTCTTTTGGTTTTTCATTTTCCCTTGAGCTTTACTTTGTATATAGTGTATGCTACTGTTTCTCTGTCATGGATATATTTTCTTGACCTTTGTTAAAATAGATTTACTTTTGTTTTAAAAATTATAATAGAAGGGAATGCTGGTGTTAACTCGAGTACTGTCACAGTCCAAAGAGGCTCACAATTCTTTGATGGCTGCTCATGGCTTTATTTGAAAGAGGAAAATTTAGTCCTTCCCATGTGCAGTGGGACTGCTCGTGAAGTTTTCCTGTCTAGATCCGAACACATAACGCTAATAAATAAGCCACCAGTTTGGGACTTTTTTTTTTTTTTTTTTTTTTTTTGGAGTGGTTGCATTTTCCCAGAATTAGAAACTGGTCCCATGTGCCTTCTTAATGGACCTACAGAATTTATTTTGAGATTCGTCACAGCCGTCTTCATCCAGCATTTGTACATTTTCTCCAAAATTATTGTAGGCTTCTCTCCAAGTTGTCTCCAAAAGGACGTGACAATATTATACATTTTTCTCACAGTCCAAAAGTTTCCCTTTAAGGCAATTAATGACTTAACCAGCATTACAAATGTGCTAAGCACATAGCGATACTATCGTGAAGTGTAAATTATTTAGTTCTACACTAGATGATCTTTAAGTTTGCTTTAGCGGATGGCACCATTTTATTAGAGTGGATACCACAGCAATCAGTCTACAGCATTCCCTTCAAATTCTTGCAGATTCTTTTATGCACTTTAAACATATCAGTGGTATCCCTTAATAGCAGAAACATTCAGAACAGGGCATTAGACAGCAGCAAGGTATTATGGGTTTATTTGACTCGAGGGAAAGTGCACACAATGCCACAATGCAATATTGTAATTATATTTTTATGAAGTTCTTTACTTGACTGATTGTTCTACTGCAAATATACAGCCTTTTCAATAGACAGAATTAATTTAAAGGTGATAATGTTGCATGAGGGTCCTGTGTGTGTCTTTTCTTGTCACAAATAAAATTTAAAACAAGGACGAGCCAACATTATTATGAAGGAAATCTTTTGTCAGGCCTTTATTGAAGCTATATATTAAAATGACCATAATAACAACTCTACATCTAAAGCAGGGGATGGCTTTGAGTGGCTCCATTTAAAGTACCTTTAAATAATGTTTCAAATTTATTTCCTTGGAAATCCTCTTCATAACACAAGAACAGCAATAATACTTGGGTGCCGAGCTGTTTACTGAAGGTTATTCCCAGTTGCATGTGTTTCTCTCCTGCATTGTCTTTGAAATGTCCTTCACAAATACTTAGTAGTTGTACGGGCAATGGCTTTTGTCACAGACCTAGAACATAAGCTGCATTTTTTTTCTTCCTATCATTTGTTTTTACAAAGGACTTTAAGGGTCTGATTCATGAAGGCTTTTCTTCCATGTTGTGTCTACGGGGAAAGGATCTTGATGAATCAGGCCATTCCATTATACAATCATCTTTGCAGCTCAATTTGTTCTATAGAGAGGGAGAATATAGTTGACGAAAGCTGCAATACTTTGTATTCAGCCGAGATGATACGTAAAAGACGACTGGAATTATGAAAGTAACACCACATTTAAAGAAGTGATCCTTCTTCTTTCAGAAATATGGATCCAGTATATACAAGAAGAAGTACAGACGCCATATTTGTTTTGAAACACTGATCAGCGTCGGGCAACTGGACTGGCTATTGGACTATTTCTCATCAAGAATAATAAGAAATAAGATAAGTTTACATTGATTTTATGTGCAATAATTTAAAAAAAAAAATTGAAAGTTGGGACAAGTGTAAGATCTATGATTACATATACCGCCATAACACATGAGCATGTTCGCTGTAACAATATAGGTGGATTACATTATTATGGGCTCTATTGATCAATTCAGCTTTGATCCTAATAGGCGAATTATCCAGTTGGCATTGAAATAATTTATCATACTGTCTGTCAATCTAGTCCTCGTTTTTTTTCACACACAATCACCACTGCAGCAACAAACAACTTACATGCAGTTATCAATATACGCACACTACGCTCACATCCGACCACACCCCTTTTTGATTCTGAGCGAGAGGTGCGTACAGCGGGAGATACGCCCACATGGATGAGGCTTTTAAAATACAGCGAGCATGTGTAAGCTGCCTTACATTGCTCGCGCATCTCCCGATTTTGGCACGTGCCAGGCCTTTTAAACTTCACCTTTTAGTAGAGACCTTCATTTTTCAATTTTTATTTTATTTTCCTTGGAACTTACCAGCATTTATTATAATGCACAAAACTGGGAGAACTTCAGCAGAAAACAATGAGTCGCTTATATTATTTGATTGACCAATCAGCACTTCTTTTTTTTTTTTTTTTTCCATTTAAAGTTTGCTTGGCCTATTGAGCCTTGCACATTTGTTTTCCTACTTGTTTAGATGTAAGCCTGGTACACACTTTTGTACAGTGGTAAATGATACTACCAAATGTTTTTCTGGCCACTTAGTGCACACAGATAAGAGTTTAAGCGTCTCTGTGTCTTTCGTTGTAGATACCATAATTTTTGCCCTGAAGCAGGCAGCATCCTATTAGATTGTTTATAGTGATTAGTTTATTTTGATAAAGTGGAATATAAATAAAAATCCATAAAATAAAACCAACATATTTTAATATTATGAAAGCAGACAATATTTTATACAGTGTTTATTTTTACCACTGATTGTGATCTATTATTATGAATGTTACGCTGTAATCCACACTGGATGGATATTGTGGAATACAAGGCTTAACAAAAAAAAACCAAATAAATAAATAACCTGGACTCAAGCCATATGTGTCTTTGAAGGTGAGACCTAATGACTTAAACTGGACAGAATTTGAGATAGGCAGCCCCTGGAGTGGACAAACATGAATCTGGGAATTTTGGCCATAAGTACGTGCCAGAAAACCTGAAAATAAAGAATTACAATAATTCATTTCTGATTGTACTAGAGCATGTGGTACTGGTTTATATTATGAACTAATCAAATATGGCTTAATTAAGTGGACCGTGTGCTACGTAAGCAATGCTTTGATAATGACCATATAAATGTGCCATCTAAGATCCAACACAGGATCAAAAGTTACTCCCAGGCTTTTCCCATGGCCATTTAAAAGGAGGGTAGCTCCCTCTATGCTTACTGTATGTTCAGATTTGGAAATGTCTTTTTGTCAAGCCCTCTATTTATGTGGTTAAAGATTTCAAAGGCTCATTAATAACAACTAGTTTTGAAATGCCTCATTATCTAATAATGGACAATAAATTTGAAGGTCATCTGCATAACACTAGATGAACACCAAACTCTGGGCATAGATAAACATGAAATAATGTAGGGGACAAAATAGTCTCCTGTGGCACCCCCAGCTCTAACCCCTTGGGATCAATTTGGCAGAAATGATTGGAACCACTGGGCCATGCCCGCCTCCGAAATTAACCTCTCTTAGCCTTGATAACAAGATGTCATGATCTACAGGGCTGGAGGCAGCCATCGGGGCCAATAAAATCAAGAGAGACGTTTTCTCCTTATCCAAATTGCATCTTACATCATCTACCAAAGCAACCAATGCTGACTGCGCACAGTAGCCCGAGTGGCAACCCGGCTGTCTTGGAGCCAGGTAGATCTCTGTATCCAAAAAATTACTTTGCCTGTCTAGTTCTGCTTTTTTTTAGTAGGTGCCTACTTCAATAAACAAGAATGTATATTTGCTACTAACAATTTTGAGGGTTTTTTTTAATTTTTAAATAAATCACAAATGTTTTAAGAATCAAACTGGAAAAAGATGAAAAAAAAAAAAAGACTCAGAGCAGCAATCAAAGCATCCTTTCCAGCAACGGAAACATATTATTCCATCTTTCAGCTGATTCATTGCACCCAGCGAGATTTAATAATCATTTTCAGCACTAAAATAAGGGGAGCAGAGCACATTTCAATAACAATGATTGTTGTTTGGAGAATGCCAATCATCTCTAGAAGTGTTATTTACATCAGACGAGATGTTGATACTGTTCCTCCATGTCTGTTCCTCTTCTTTTTATTTGTAATTTGGTCTCAGTTGCAGACGTGAACGCTGTGAAATGTTGTCATCCTGGTTCAATAAATAAATATAAAACCTAGGGGGTTCCACCAGCTTTGTTCACGGACTGCACTTTTGTTTAAACAGAGAGAACGTCTCATGATCCTACAGAACGGCTTTGTAAGGGTATTGTACATTCTGTCTATAGCACTGTAAAAGCCTGTTAAATGTATGCCATTGGTGCATCCATAAAAAATATTCTTTTAGTGGGTTTGCTTTGGAACAGGGGTCTGTTGGTTTACACAGTATGGGAGATGGTCAGATAGCTTTACTTTAATCTACACAGAGAAGTGGGAGGTCTGTGTTCCAATAACAGCTTAGGTTTCTGCTTCTTACCATGCCCAGGCCTGGAAATGTAATTGTCACTGAGCTTGCTGCCACTGGGGTAGGAGAGGATAATTGTGCCAATATGGAGTTCATGGTTAGAGCTTAAACGCAGGCAAAGAGCGGCACTGGAATTAGTTCGGAACAGAACCGTACCGCATTCTGCCTTCTCAGTCCTAGCAGTTCTAATACTTAATGTACCTATGCAAGGAGGATAGGAACCAATGGGACAGAGACGCTGGAAGCCACCTGAAAAAAAGCTCATAGTGTCTTGTTGGAGGTTCAATAGATAAAAAAGATGCAAACACATATTTTCTGTACGTTACTCTGCTGGCCCTTGAGATTTAAAAAAAAAAATATTTTTGCTATCAGAGAATGAGAATATGTCCAAATCTAGGTTTAGAAGAAATAAAATTTACTGACCAGCTTGTGCACTACATTAAACTCCATTGCTTGTAGAGGAAAGGAATTATGGTTGATAACACTGCGTACTGTTGAACTGATAAATTTGCATTTGGTTTGATGAACACAGAATGGAGTGAATTTTCAAAGGGGTTTTGAGTGTAAAAATACCATATATATTTTAGGAAAAATATAAAGGCATTTTTCAAGCATATTCTGCTTTTTGTGTGTGTGTGTGTGTGTGTGTGTGTGTGTGTGTTTTTGGGTTTCTTCACTAGGCCCACTTGAGTACTTGATGTTATATTTATTTTTTATTTTGATTATATTTGATGGTGGAGAGAGGAAAGATATTTTATTCTTGTTGCATTGTCTGAAATGGTGATGGCTTTTATGTTTGTTAGTAAACTATTAATGTCAATGTTTATATTGTTATCTGCTTTTGAACCATATTGCAAAATGCAGAATATAAATACACAAGAAAATAAAATAAATATGCTATTTTATAACCCTTGAGCGCATTCACATAGGTTTTGGTTTTTACTCGTATATTTTACCTGGGGGGAAAAAAAGGTGATCTGGGGCATTCTGTGGATCAGAGTTCAGAAGTTAAACTGTTGTGATCTTTATTGGGAAGGACGGTTTATCAAATGGCTAAATAAATAAAGTATGTGCGCTGCAGTGGCTGTTATTTTGTAAGAGATATACGCATATATATTACTGAACTTATTCGTACAATTTTACATCTGCTCGTTGACTCGTGCATGGGAAATTGGGCTTATCTGTGGTCTGCAATTTTCGGATGAGAGGTCTGGGTGAACTGGTGGGTGCTCAAGGTGAAGCCCTCGAGGGTCTGGGGTGAACTAGAGAAAGACTGATGGAGGTATCAGCAAACTGGTGATTTCAATAGCTCATGCAGGTATTTTCAAACCAATAGTCAGCCATACTTTCTAAAATACCTGCCTTCACCTTTAATTCTCTGCATTTCTTTGCACAGTGTCACAATTATTTCGTACATAAAACATACGTACAGATGGATAAAATGGGCAGAGAAAGAATGCATTTTCTTGCATTGGAAATAAACGCATATACAGAAACATCGGCGTGTACTTTTGGAGCAGAAATACGCAGTATTCTATAAACTGTGCAGCTCCTGCGGAGGAGTTTAGAAAATGCTAGCATTAATCTCTGCTCATCCACTCACACACGCCAACGTTGTACCATGGAAAGGTTTGAAACTTGGGGCTCAGTATGTCCAGGTACTAAAGTTTTTCCTCCCAGGCTTATATTTTTCTAGCAGATATTGTTTGTATCTGCTGCACTGTATCAGATCAATTGGTTTATCGACAATTTGATTTAGAAAGCCAAAGAAATACAGTCTACTAATTTAAAATTTGCTTTGTTTATTTAATTTAATTTGGGAATCCAGCAAGTCTGTATCCAGGGGAGAAAGATGGGCATGGGAATTTATTATGACAGATCTAAGCTTTGTCTTATATTTTATTTTCTAACACATTTTATTTTATTTTTTTGCTGCAGTCACAAATCCTAAAATACCATTATAGAATTACCAGATGGTTGCCAAGTCTTCAGACCTGATAAAACCTCCTGGGTGATCAAGCATTGAAAAATCAATATATTTTCCAACTTTCAATGACTGGCTATTCCATTTCATTACATCTAGCTATTCCTTCATGGCCACTGTGATATGGACACTTACTCCACCATCGCATTAAAGCTCTAATCTCCGGAGTAGCTCATACAGCCAGTTAATGAACAGTTACAGCGTCTCCTCTGCATGCTTCACAATTCTTCTGATCGCTGTAGCATGTTCCTAGTACTGTGATCTTATGTTTAGCAACTGCCAACTTTTCCCCACTTCCCATCCTGACTTTTCTTGTCTTGTACATTGCTGAAACTTACAAGCTTCAAAACAAAGAGACCAGTCCACTGGAATTGTAACAAAACATTTTGATAAACATTTACAAATCCCCTCATCCCTGCCCAACTGAAATGGAAAATATACTATTAAGACACAGGGCCAGTCATGGCGGGGTACAAGTGCACTATTTTCATAACAGACACAATTGGATAGAAGGATAGAACATGAGAGCAGATAAAGATCATATCCAGTCAGGATGTACAGCCCCCTACATTTTTTGGTTTGGTTTGTTTTCTTTTCTGGGTTTTATTTAGTTTTTATTCGGTTCGTTAAATGGGTAGGGGGTTTTTTTTTTCCATTTCAGTTCCTTTGCAAAACTGGAAAAAACATTAAACAAAAAAAACCCTGAATCAGTATTGTAAAAAGAACAATCAAGATTTAAATTAAAGGTAAGAATATTCCACATAGCATGCACTGAACTATTCAAAATATGGTAGGCTGAGCCTGGATAAATGAATGGTAACTCTTTAGGTCTCAGGAAGGGTGATGTAATAAAGTGAGCTGAATTTTGCAAAATCTGCTTCCTATGTGAAAATGGCAACTTGTGAGCCTAAGTTGTGCATGTACTCCACTTCTGTAAATACTTGCGAGGGTACTTGGAATCACCAGTTTAGTGATATCTACACCAATTTACCTAGACCATCCAGCACTTCACCCTGAGTCCCCATCAATTCACTCGGAAGCTGCAGACAAAAGACAAGTCCAATTTCAATTGTGCGAGTCACTTAGCAGGTATAAGGGTGTTTGGTAATGTACACAAAATAGCAATGCACACGCATTTCTGAATCCCACCCTGGAACCCCACCAGACTGCTCCTTTGCTTTCCCATTCACATTTACAGACAATACTGTAAGTATGTGCATACTCCTGAATTTAAAAAACAGCTTTTATGCATGTACAAGCCAGTTACGTGCATCTATGCTATTTTTATGCTTGCAACCCTCACGTAATTCTTTGAAAATACCCTCCTTAGTACATGGTCAGCCAGCAAGCATCATCAGTTCACTCACTGTGCTTGTTTTGTGACAAAAGTAATTGACTGGCCTGTGATCTATGTGTGTACCCACTAGAGTGTACAAACATGGTAATACTAAAAGCACTTATCCACTAGTGAACTGTTTGAATAAATACCACATGTCATTGGCATCAAGAGGCAAACACGGCAGTGGGAGAGGAGGGTGGGATAGCTCTTCCTCCAGAGAGACCTGGGATCAGCACAAGAAGCATTGGTGATGATGAGAGGCATAGGATGAGAATTAGGACCCCTCCCTCCAAACTCAGATGGGACTTTTTTAAGAGGGCGAAACCAGATTGAGAGGCAGGATTGGCTGAGAAGGTGGAACTGCAGCCACCTATTCCCATTTCCATTGTTACTTTGAAGCAAAGGTAGAGAAAAATGCAGACTCTGTGTAATGTTGCCGCTTCCATGGGCGTATGCTAGGAGCAGGAAGGTATCAGCTAAAACCAACAAGGCACTTCCTATTCCATTCTGACTAGTGTTTACATCAGATCTTTGTAGAACCTACAGATTCATATGAATCATGTGAAGGATTCAAAAAATCAGAGGAAGGGGATGTTGAAAGTCTAGTAGCTGAGGAAGGTATGAAGAACCTAGTTACCATCATGATATCTGATGAACAGCCGCAGGTAGTAATTGGTCCTACCAAGGTCAAGATCAATTCCCGGGAGCAGCAGGCAATTGAAAACATGAGACAGCCACGGCCTTTCATCTTCTGGGCTGCCGTCATGACCAGCCCCAGGAGCAACTCAAAGGATCCAGAGAGGGATCTCATAAGACATTGGAATTTTAGGACACTTTACTGTTATGGATGATGACCATTTTGTAGAATGCAGTCGCTATTCAAAGGCCATCAGTAGAGGAGCTGCTGTTTCTTCTTGGGACTCTATCATCTGTAAAGTGTTGGATGCCATAAATCTCTGTCACGGCATCCAACACCCTAAGAAGCTAAGTTGGCTGACGTCTATTCTTAAGGATTCTAGGCATATTCTTTGCAGATTTGAAAGGGCCTGGTGTCATCTCTGCACTACGGAGATCAAGGAGCCAAGTTAATGAGGCAAAACATATTTTTCACTATAAATATAGTCTGCAGGTTACAACTCCAGAAACCTTTTAGGATAGTACAAAAATTGACAAGCTCTCCTGATGCATCTGACTTAAATTGCGTCTCCTCTCTGGAGGTCCCTAGTTGTGATTCTTTTATGGATTTTTTTACAAGTAAAATCTCTAACCTTTTGACTCATTTTGCTTCTGTGCATTCTGGTACAACAACGTACCAGAGCAATGTGGTGTACTATGGACATTTTTTGAGGCTGAAGTTGTCAAGACTGTTTCCTCGGTTAGTGCCTCTTTATGCCCTTTGCACTTTTCTGATGCATTGGTTCTGTTTTCAAAGATCTATCTGTTCCTCTAGCTAGGATCATAAACCTCTTCCTCTGATGGAAAGCAGTGGTGAGACCTCTTCTTAAAAGGAAAAGAAACAGGCCTTAACCATCAGGAACTTTCCAATTATAGACCAGTCTTTTCACTGCCATATACAGCAAAAATTGTATAATACGTAGTATTGCAAAAGTGATGCCTTTTCTTGATGTTCATGGCATCCTAGATCCATATTAATTCAGATTTAGAAAAAAACTTTAGAGATGGAGATCCTCTTGACATCTTCTATAGACACAATCAGAAGCAGCCAAAAATATCTATTATATCGGTCTTCAATACTCTAGATTACCAAATTCTTCTGTATCATTTAAGGGAACATGGTATCTCAGGAACAGTCCTCAACTGGTTTAAGTCTTACCTATCTAATCACTCACATCAAGTCAGAAATGGTAACAAGCAATCTCAATGGCATGATATACCCACCGGAGTCCCCCAGGGTTCTGCCTTGTTCCCTCTGATGTTCTGCCTATTGGTAGAATCCTTGCAGGACTCTGTAGTTTATCTAACTTAGCAGATGACATCCAATTTTTCATTCACATTCAGCCAACCTGGTCTGAGACCTCTGCTTTATTGACAATGTGCTTATCTGCAGTTCGATCCTGGCTCTCTCATAATGTTATCACTTAATCTTTAAAACATTGAGCCTCTGATGTTTCAGCATTTCTCATTGGGCCCAATACCTCCTTCACTTTCTGTTGATAATGTGGTACTTACCCAATGTAACAATAGCATATCATAAAGTGCCTACTTATGCAAATATTTCAAGACGCATGTGATGATATTGACCTTCATCATGGAGTAGTATCACTTTATAACTCAGCCTTATATGTAATCATTGGTCAAATGTGGTGAACATATATATTTTTTGTATCATATATAAAGTGAATTAAAATTTCAACTTAACTTGAATGTCAACCCTGCTTTTATCAATTAAACTTTGAAGCCTTGTGATCCAAACAAGCGAAGGGAAGGGTTACGTGATACAATTTTTTGATCGATAATGTGGTACTTGCCAATTGCCTCCCTTATGAAAAGTCTTGGGGTATGGATTGACTCGAAGCCCTTATTTGTCTAACAAATTAAGACAGTTGATAAATTAGGGATTTTGAAACTCAGCATTCACTGTGGCTTAAAACCACTGCTCAACTCTACAGACTTTCATTCTGTTGTCCAAGCATTGATTCTTCCCTTATTCGACATAAGAACATTAAAAATTGCCATACTGGGTCCATCAAGTCTAGCATCCTGTATCCAGCAGTGGCCAAGCCAGGTCACAAGTACCCGACAACATCCTAAATAGATCCCATGGTGCTATCGTGCAGTGATAAGTACTGTAATGTTTATTTAGGTCTCCCAACTTCATTACAAGCTTTACAATTTTTGCAGAACTCAGCAGCTCGCCTTATCACTGGTAAAAGTATGAGGGGACACATCACTCACTCCACTGGCTGCTGGTTCAGTGGCGGGTCCAGGATAAAATTGCCATGATGATATACAGTCTACTAAAACTTCTTTTCCTTGGGCCAATGCCCTTTTGCAGATCTATCTTCCAACTCATTCCGTTCAGTCTGCTCAGAGTGGTTTGTTGGATGTTCTGTCTCCCAAAATAGTGTGTCTAGAAGAAACATAAGCATTTACCATCGCTGCACTTGTGGAACTCAGTACTAGAAAAGTTATGGCATATGACATGTCCAAAGTCATTCAAATTATTGCTGAAAACTTATTTGTTCAGGCTTGCCTATAGGGAAAATTGGCATTTTCTGTCCTTTTTTTTTTTTCATTAGCTGATTATTGAAGACATTTTATGTTCAGTTTAGCATATAAATAATCAATCTTTCTGGTCATTTGCCTGTTTTATGTCTTGCTCTGTATTGCTTGTTTTAAATTTAGTTTTAAATTTGTATCACTGTGTATGTGCATTAGGAAATTCATACATTTTGATAAAGATAAAGGGAAGGTACTTGGCTTTCTTTCACACAGTGGTATGCTCCATCATTTGTTAAAAAAAACCAAAACAAAAAACACCTGGTAATGTCGGTTTCAGGGAAGGCTAGTACTAGTCTGTGGACCTCATCCTCCTCCCAAAGCAGCAACAGCAGCGGGGAAGTCCACATCCCAAGTTGACCTTCCAGCTCCTTTCTCAAGTGAGGTGGCAGGCCAGCAGCCCCCAGCCCCCCCCCCCCCCCCCCATCAACGGCAAGTCACCACGCAGCAAATGTTGTAGTGCTCTGCATCACTGTCCCAGAGCAACAGGCAGGCAGTCTCAAGGATGGCAACATGGACCATCGAGAAAATGATTGCCTTGGATGACCAGCTCTTGCAAGTGGTTGACATCTTGGGATTTCAATGATTTCTGTACCTCTTAGCCCCAAATTACAAAGTTACCTCTTGGACAACATTTTGTATGCCAGGTGATCCTTATCCTGTACACTGGGTCGTGCCCAGATGCACAGACAGCAGGCCAAAGCAGAGTGGAGTGGCAGCATCCATTTCATCAATGATGTCTAGACTAGCCAGAATGCTAAGCACATCGGTTTCTCCTGCTTGCCAATGCTGATGGCAGCTACATGAGGCAGAGTCGGGCAGCATCTCTAGTAGGGGTGCACCAATAAGATACAGGTGTGCTGTACTGATCACCCAGGTGAGGGATCAGAGCCATAACTCAGTCCATATCTTTAGCAGCAATAAGGGGGATAATACAGGGCTGGCAACTAGGCCAGAAATGCATGACTGTTTTGTGTTTTGTTTTTTTTATCAACATAGTCCAGTAGGAAATGAATATCTCAAACTGCCACACTCAAATCTCTCCCAGATAATAAACTTCCCAGATGATAAACTTCAGCCTACAACAAAATATCTATATTAAATAGGAGTCCGTCATGAACCGTTTCAGCTTTCAAACTCAGCACTTAGTGCACCCATTCTATGTTGTAATCATAGGTGCTAAAACATTTGTTTTTTGTCTATTTTTGTTTGCACAATAATTTTTTTTACTTAGCTGATATTTACTCTATTGTTTGGTTCAACATGGAATCATGTTTTGTTTGATGCTGCATCAGGGAAAACTTCACTGGGAAGCAGCTGGCATGTCGTCTTGTTCACCTCAAGCCTTCACAATTGATTCTGCAAATTAACCACCACAGTGTACTTTTTAAAAAATCCTAGCAGCCAATAAAATACTCATCACAATGTCCCATGATAATTAATGCAAATAAATTTATAATATGCACTTAGAGCAATGAATGCCATTCATTTTCCTCATTCAATCCAGCTGGTTTTACAGTCCCTAGTTGAAAGATCCAATATTGTTCATGAAAATTGAGATGGGCTAAATAACCCCCTCCCTTCCACAAAGGAAATTCTTGATCCAAAATCATCCATTTTAACTCCTGAAATGAATGTTTGTGCTCTAAACAATGAGACGTCATTGGAGCTTGTAATTTGAGTGTGTGAAGGCTACTACAATGGTCTTTGAGGCAGACCTTCATTGGTCTCTTTGTATAGGCAACATACATTTTATTACAAAGACATATAATGATGCTAGAAGAAAAGCAATTAGTATGTCCATGTAGCTGATACTGTTGGGCAGTCAATGGATGACACCAGACATAGCCAGTAATGGCTTGTGGGCAAAATGAACATGTCTTGCAAATTTTGTGACCATCCGAAGTCATGGTAGAGTGACTTACATGGGAAGTGAACGTGGTCTTCCCAACTAAATCCCTGATGTTATGTCCATGGTTATAAGCAGTACGTAGAGGATGACTACAAACAAAATGCAGAGCCAACACATGCCAATATTTTGTGAATAGCTGCTGCTAGTGCTGATGATTTATTAGAATGCTGTAAAGTACAAATGAGGAGAATCAGATGTCAGTTGCTCAAATGTCAACAGCTGTCAATTTACATAGAATGCTCTTAAATAAGCTCCTTTAACCACAATGGATGGATATTCATGTAAAACATCCTGTGAGCCATGTCTTGAGCCTATGATTTGAAATATCCAACGCCTGAACAGATACACCGCAACATTAAAAATTGTCTAATTGGCAAGGCCATCTTTTTTTGAATGCCAATTTTCATAGTGCAATAAATTATTAGGCTCTGTGGGTTTCTAATAAAGTGAGGCTCTCAACTGATGATGATCTTTAAAAATATGAATGTCCAAAAAATGAAATATTAAAAAAAATCAAAATACATTGTAAATTTCAAATTGGTGTCCAATGAGTTTATGTGGAAACCATTGCGGTAATATAACGTCAAAGGTAACAATATGTGACACAAATATCATATAGATACCATAACTACAAAAAATGTCACTATCATTATATATGTCTTTATTAACAAGCTTATTTTGTACAAATATAAAATATGCCTAACCCAATTATAATAAAAAGAAACCCACCCAAAAATATTTAAAAAATAAAACTAACACCAAACTCCAACTAGGATCCAAGTTTCAACAGTCAATAACCGACTTCATCAGGGGGAAATTACAAACAAGAATACACTTATACAAGGCTTCAATGCAACCTTTAACACATGCGACATATACATTTTAATTTGTATTTAATCCAGATCCAAGGGTTCATGATGTTGTCAATATCTATAGCTTGCTATATTAAGCCACAAACTATTTTGAAAAGTTGGTACACCGTGAAGAGGCAGCCGATCACAAGTTAGTCATTGTAGGCTTGCCTACGAGACTAGGTCAACTACGCCACAGTACCAAAGGCTCACACTCACTCCACTCATTACAAGGATACATTAACTGCAAGTTGAAAGTCACAAATTTATTAGAAGATCTGAGGCTATAAAATGGATTGTAAATATCAAAAACTTGTAACTTAATACTTTCATCAAATTACCATCTTTAATCAGTAAAAGTTAAGTTGGATACCAGTGATTGCTTCCAGCTTGATTATTACTGCTGTATACAAGAGCCTTTAAGACTTAATTAACTATTGAACAATGCTCAGGGCCTAGAAGATAATCTTCCCCATGAGAGAGAACCTTGAACTTTCAAAATATATTACCATCAGAAGAGGACTTTACCTGCTTAAGCACTGTTTGAGGTGTGGTCTTTGGAATTCTATGAAGGGATACCAGTCTAGAGTTTCATAACAAATTGTGAAATAGGTTCAAGAACAGATCCATTATCTGAAACTGTGGGTCTTCCAAGTGGACACTGTAATGATTTGTGAATTTTGGAAATCATCTATATAACAGGGTATTTCTCTTCTTTATTTGATAAGAAGCCCACTTGAACTGCAACACTAACAAGCTCTTTAATCTGAGTTTGTATGTGCAAAGTTCAATTTCAGAAAGTTGATGATAATATGTAGTGTCTGCTAATTGTCAGTATACCTCTTTGACATAGTCACACTGATGCTCTATGACTATATTGCCACCTTTAGTGGCTGGTATAACTACCAATGATTAATTATCTGAGAAGTTATTCAATGCACATCACTGAACTCTTTAAATTAAAATTAAATTAAATTCCAGTTCTTTTAACAATAAGGGCAATCAATATCTTGGAGAAGAAGTTACAGGGTTTCCAACAGAAACTGGCATCTGATGTGTTGATTCTCATGCACTCCTTGGCAGCTGCAACTTCAATATTAGCTCAAACCGCTTACCCAACTGGATCCTTACATACTGGTAACAGTGTGTGATTTATGGGTGGAAGGAAGTATGGCACTCTGGTGTACTGGAAGGAGAAACTGGTGGCTAGGGTGGAAAAATGGGAACTCCAAAGACAGAGAAACAGTGGGGAAAAGAGTGAGCTCCACATGCCATACTGCCAGTATCAACAGCACTCCAAAAACTACCACTCATCTCCCACCTTTATTTGCCATCCGCTCATGGCCACCATTCAATGGGCTCTCCTTCTACAGACCATAGCTTCAGTGGTTGACAACAGAGATTAGTATTCCCACCAGCAAAGGAAAACCCTGCAGAAGTTCTAATCAAGAGGTACTATGGAGAGGTCATCAATGTCATGGACATAGATCCATTGGCATACTGAGCCGCTATAAATATAAAGATGCATGCAGGATCCAAGCTTTTAAAATAAATAAATAGTCAAGGCTACAAACTGGCTAGATCATCCAGCACTTTCTTTTCTGCCCATTAACTGTCTACTGAACAGGTATTCTTAATGGCAGGGGACATCATGAATCCCCATCATTTATGGTTAGCACTATAATTTGTGGAAAAGTTGGTCTTCCATAAGAAAAGCCTCCTTCTATTGGGTTTTCCTGAATTTCCATACGAGTGGCAGGAGGACTGCGTGCACAGCTATGCACTGCACATATATTTTGGGCTCAGCACATTGCTTTGTTGTTGCTCGTTGTCACTCTTTCTGCAGCTTCCTAGCCTGCTTCTCATGCCCTGCCTTTCTTCTGGTTATGCTGGGGTGTTTTAGCCACTGTGCTTGCTGCCATAGCCCTCACGCCATACCTTGGGGTGTTTTAGCCACTGTGCTTGCTGCCATAGCTCTCACTCCATACCTTGGGGTGTTGATGCCACTGTGCTTGCTGCCATAGCCCTCACTCCATACCTTGAGGTGTTTTAGCCACTGTGCTTGCTGCCATAGCCCTCACTCCATGCCTTGGGGGTGTTGATGCCACTGTGCTTGCTGCCATAGCCCTCACTCCATGCCTTGGGGGTGTTGATGCCACTGTGCTTGCTGCCATAGCCCTCACTCCATGTCTTGGGGTGTTGATGCCACTGTGCTTGCTGCCATACCTCTCACTCCAAGCATTTGGGTGTTGATGCCACTGTGCTTGCTGCCATACCCCTTACTCCATGCCTTGGGGCCAGATATTCAGAATTACACGAGCACGTAGATTTGAGCGCGCAACCTGGCACGCACAAATCTACGCCCACTTTTATAAAATCTGGGGTCGGCACGCGCAAGGGGGTGCACACTTGTGCACCTTGCGCACGCCGAGCCCTAGGGGAGCCCCGATGGCTTTCCCCGTTCCCTCTGAGGCCGCTCCAAAATCAGAGCGGCCTCGGAGGGAACTTTCCTTCAGCTCCTCCCAACCTTCCCCTCGCTTCCCCTATCTAACCCGCCCCCCCAGCCCTACCTAAATCCCCCTCTACCTTTGTTGCCCTATTTACGTCTGCCTCTGGTAGGAGTAACTTGTGTGCGCCGGCTGCCGGTGCGCGATTCCCCCGGCACGGCAGCCATGCTGGAGGCCTCATTTCTGCCCTCGGACCGCCCTCGGATTGGCACCCTACCCCCTTTCTGCCCCTTTTTCAAAGCCCCAGGACATGCGCGCGTTGCCGAGCCTATGCAAAATAGGCTCGGCGCACGCAGGAGAGGTTTTAAAGGGTTAGGCGTGTAACCCTTTGAAAATCTGCCCCTTGGGATATTGATGCCACTGTGCTTGCTGCCATACCCCTTACTCCATGCCTTGGGGGTATTGATGCCACTGTGCTTGCTGCCATACCCCTCACTCCATGCCTTGGGGGTATTGATGCCACTGTGCTTGCTGCCATACCCCTCACTCCATGCCTTGGGGGTGTTGATGTCACTGTGCTTGCTGCCATACCCCTCACTCCACGCCTTGGGGGTGTTGATGCCACTGTGCTTGCTGCCATACCCCTCATTCCACGCCTTGGGGTGTTGATGCTACTGTGCTTGTTGCCATACCCCTCACTCCAAGCTTTGGGTGTTGATGCCACTGTGATTGCTGCCATACCCCTTACTCCATGCCTTGGGGGTGTTGATGCCACTGTGCTTGCTGCCATACCCCTCACTCTATGCCTTGGGTTTTCATGCTACTGTTCTGCTTTGCCCCTTTCATGGTGCATTAAGCCATTCATGACACTGTTGTTGGTACCCGTTGCCCCTCTTTTGGTGCTTTGGGGGTCTTCATGCTGCTGTTTGTGCTGCTTTCTTTTCTCTGAAGGCCTTGTGGTCTTTGTGCTACTTTACCCCTCTCACAGTGACTTGAGATGTTCTCATAGCTGTTTGTGATGTTTTGGGCTGCTGGTGCCACTTTTCCCACTCTTGGCATCTTGGAGTGCTGTTCTCCCCATTGTTGATGCCTGCCTGAAAGTTTCATTAAACTTGGATTGAAGACTCCAGTGCTAGAGTCAAAAATTAGGATGCATTGCTCCCCCATTGACATGAAAGAGCATAACAAAATAAATGAACAAACTTGGGAAACAAAACAATGAACCCAACCATCATTTTTTCTGTGCAGATCCCTGGAGACTGATGCATTCCGGCCCAGCATCACCTCCAATAGCGACTCTGAGAGGTTTCTCTTATTTCATTGTACACCGCTCCTCGTGCACTTTGCTCATAAGACTAGTCACTCCTATCCGTGCCCTTTTTCTCTACCCTCAGTCCCCGTCATCGTTCTTTCCACCTGGCTGCTCCGTGTGCTCGGAACAGGCTTCCTTAACTGGTGCGCCACGCTCCCTCTCTCGCCATGTTTAAATCCCATCTAAAGACCCATCATTTTGAGGATGCTTTTAAATGTTAGGACTGATTGTCTGCTTTCAGCCTCAATTATTGTTTTTTTTCTTTTCTTTAACCGTTGTCTTACTTTATGAAATTCCCCAAGTCTCTTATTCTGTATGTTTGTCTAATTAGATCGTAAGCTCTGTTGAGCAGGGACTGTCTTTTTTTGTGTGTTTATACAGCGCTGCGTATGTCGTGTACCGCTATATAAATGTTAAGTGGCAGCCGGTCTACGCATGCATAAAATTGTGCACATTCCCCTGTGACCTAGGGGTCTCCAGAAGATGAGGGGAAGGGCCTGGTATGCCCCTTTCTCTTCCCCATGAAATAAAAAGTAAGAGGTCTGCAGAGGTGAGGAGCTCAGCTTCCTTAAGGCCGCCATTTTGATGCACTCTTGACCCATTTTGGACAGACATTTTTGTGCTTTATCATCAAAGACAGCTTAAGCCATTGCTTGATGCCATATTTGCCCGCCTCCTTTATGCTAATTATTTAATATATTCATAGGTGCGGGGGCTTGTGCCTTCTCGCTTCTATGGTAATTAATGCCATTATTTCAATCATGTACCTGCAAAACATATGGCACTAGAGTTATCGAAGCATGTCACCTCTTCTCAGAGAGGCTTGGCGCCTTATTTACTAAAGGGAAGCCGAATTCTATGTCTACGGGAAACGAGCTCGGCAGATCAGGGCCTGTGTGATAACATCTGTAGCACACGACGGCGCCCTGCAATACCCTGGACCTTGCAGGAGCTCCTCCATTACCCTGCTACATGGCTGAATTTACGCTGATAGGATTCATAGCTAAAAAAAAAAAAAAAATGTTTGTACAATGATTAATTGACCTTAACCAGTTTAAGAATGTTTATTTGCACACAGTTATGAAGTGCCGCAATATGTCAGAAATAAGAGTAGCTTCCATTATAAACGCAATGGCATAAACAGTGAAAGCTGGTAATTTTTTTCTTGAAAGTTCATTGTGGGCAATGTGGAAGCCTGAGAAGGTAAACAAATCCAGGCAATAATGGAAATGTAGCATGAAATTACTTCTGTAAACAACAGCCATTCATTATTTGAACATTTTTCATAAGAGAGTAGGCAGATGAGTGCCGAGATGCTGTTGGGGGCTGGTAGTCAAACGCAATCTTTCTGGGTTGTGCAGACATACATCTGTTTAAAAAAAAAAAAAAAGAAGAAGAAGAAGAAACAATGTGATTGATCCCCTGAATATTAAGAATCAATGCCATTTTCTTCATTAACTTCAGAGTGGAACGCAAAGAAGAAATATTTGATTTCAGGAAAATAGAAAAGGGGGTGGATGGCGGAATCACTATTTAATGTTGATTTGGTGTAGTGAATAACCCCTGAGAGAAATGTAAATACCAGACTGCAATAGTATGGCAGCACACTAATCATATTTACAAACTATATTAAATCTGTCCATTGTGCTTGCCTGGCCACGGGATTGGCTCGATTGTAATTGTCATTGTAGCTAGCACTGGCTTGTGGGAGAATTTAACTGCTGTGATATAAGGTGACTGCTAGGCTTATTATTACTTTATTATTACCCAGTTTATGTTTATTAAAACAATTTGTCATGCAGAACAGGAAATAGGGGAATGGGAACATTAAATCGTGCTGTACTCAACCTGAAGAAATGAGTTACAATAAAATTAATGGCAGGCAGGCCGCAGCTGACACTTGTAGCTATGCGGAGCATAGTGAGCGGTTCCTTTCATTTGCTGATCAATTTTTTTTTGCAAGGGCCGTGCCATTAAACTTACATATTGAGAAAGGCTTGAGAATTCACAGCAGCGAAGGCAAAAGTTTATGAAGCAAATGTGTGGGTTATTTTCCCCCTCTTTTCCCTCCCACTGCTGCTGCCTTCCTTTCAATTATTTAAAATAATAATAATAAAAAAAAATAAAGAAACAAAGTGGGAATGAAGATTGAAAGTTTAAATCATGCTGAATTATTAAGCAGATGTGTTGCAACAAATGTCCTTCAATTTTCCAGAGGCTTCCGATGCCGAGACAGATGTGGGGGAGTTTAGGTAAAGAGTGAAATCATTCAGCACAGGCTTGGCGCGAGGAGAACATTGCAAAACACATTGGTCGCCGAAGGACTCGCAACATGTTTAATGAATGCTGCTCCATTTTTCCCCTTTTACCGAAGTGGCTCTGCGTCCTCGCTTGCTTTCTAACATTTCGTTTTGACACAGGTTGCCGCGATTTTGAAAAAGCACAAGGCAACAGATAACCGCAGGAGTAGGCATTAAGCTAAGGGGAATCAGAGTAACAGCACTATAGCTACGTGCCAAACTAGAAAAACTAAACATAGAACAGCTATCAATGTCTGACGAAAGTGTTTGACAAATATTATTCGCCTTGAAAAACTTTGTAGTATCCTTTTCTTGTTTCTGCTGCACAGCAGGATTGGGGATGGGTTTATTTTTTTTTTAAACTCCAGTAGGGATTTTTTTGCTAGCGTTAACATAGAATGGATGGTTTAGATTAAATCTGAATATTAGTAGTTGGTATTTTATAAAAATCAGACAATAGAAGCATGGAACAAACACAGGAAAGAGAATAAACCCAGTAACAATAATTAGCATAGAAAGCTATCGTAAAGTATCCTGAGATGCTTTGGCCCGCCTTCTTGGATAGTTTTGATCGATGGAATAAATCGGTGTGATTGCCATATTAGTCCACCTGAATGCAATGACACAAAGGTTAAAGAAAAAGAATACTGTAAGGTGATACCGTTTCACTGGACGTAGGCCTGGATTCACCATTCTTTTGCAGAATGGTGAATCCTGCGAAAACGGGGGGGGGGCGAAGGTGGGGGCGGGCCTGCGAAAGCCCGCGGCCTTCGCACCACCGCGGTGCGCCGGCTGCCAGCTTTCGCACCATAAAAGGTGTAGTTATTCGGCGCGCTACTGCCGACGATAATGTTAGTAACATTATCGCCGGTAGCGAAAACACCGCCGACTCCGCCCCCCCCCCCACTCCTCCCCTCCCCGACTCCTCCCCTCCCCCTAATTTGCATCATATCGTATGCGAAAAGACCCTTTTTCGCATGTGATAAGGGTTTAGAAAATAACCCCCTAACTTAGCGAGTTTCTTGCTTAGCTTTCGGGAGCTACATTCCTTTATTTTGGTCTGAAAAGTGTAATATCCAAAGAAGACGTTTTGCTAGAAAAAATACTTATCAAAGACCTGGACCTTTTAACTCACTACAAGACATAAAATTCTACTGCTTGTCACCTTGTGATCATTCTAACACATCAGTATCCTGCCTTCTCTTTTCACTGACATATTTGTTTTTGGAATGCATGAGGGGGTAATTTTCAAAGGAACCTATGTGGATAAAATAGTGTTAAGTGCAGAAATAGACTTCTATAAAATTGCCCACCCAATATGCAGCTAAAGCCACATGGGTATGTCATGTTCGCGTGTAAGCTGACTCAGATTGAAAAGAATTATACAAAAGGGAATTATACAAAAGGGATCAAAGTCCATTCATCTGTCCATTCATAGGCACAATAACACTGCAAAGAAGACAGAAATTCACCAACTTTAGCATGCTGGAAGAAAATATGAATATCTTGCACAAGTTCAGAACTCAAACATTGGGTCAATGTTTTCAGAGAGCCAAGTCATCATAAAAGAATCCCCATTGCTTCCTACAGGTAGTGCCCATCACTGCTTCACCCTTCTAGAGCAACACAGGCAGAGGAAGAGGCAGAGGCAGGGAAAAAAATAACTGAAGCAACTGGCACCAAAAGGCGTGTTCAAAACCACTTCCCTCACACTTCTAAAGTTACACACAAACACCAAACATATAAACCTTGAAACCCACAACACTCCTACATTCAAACCCCCACTCCCATACATGCAACCCCAAACATAGCCACACACCCCATACATACCATACTCACCCCCAACTCTGCACATACTCCATTCACCTGCCACCCATGTTTACACCAGCCCATGCCTACACTCCTAAATCCACACACACAAACACCCACCCTAATTCCTCACATACCCCCACTCGCCTGCCATCCCCACACACATCCATATCCTCCATTCAACACATTCCCCATTACCCCCCTCTCCCTATATACCAAGCACCCTTACACATATACCCTCACACATTCCTATACCTCCATACTTACAAATGCACACTCACACCACCATGCAAACACACAATTTACACATCCCTCAGAGCCATCCCCCCCAATTCTCTATATTCTCCCGCTACACATTCCTATACATACCATACCCACATGCATATCTCCTTATTTGTCCCCCTACTCCCACCTTATAGATTTCTACAAACACACCCACAAACCCATAACCCATGTGCACTCACAAATCCGCATCCACTCACACCCACTGTATACAAAAATATATTCCCCACCCACTCACACACATTCCTCAACTCCACCTCCCCCCATACATCCCACCTGCACCTCCCATAAATATCCACACTCCCAAACAAGCTTCCACCACAAATCTCCCCACACCCTCCTCTTCTACGAATCTATGTTGGAAAGCATTCTCGAAGCCATGCACCTGCATGCTTTCCCTACGTGTGGTTTGCACAGATAGATTTTTTTGGGGGATAAGTGGACAGGAAACATTGATGTAAGTGGGCAACAGGCTGAACCATTGAGATCTAGACTGTGTGACTCCAAGCCAGAAAGGACCCTGGTTTTTCCATGTTCATTCAACCTTGACAACTTTTTCTGGACTTCATCTGAACTAATGTGTCCATCACGGTTATAAATTATATTCAGGTGAGTTTGTCCAAGGTTTACCCAGCTAACTTTGGAAGCTAGCCTTTTAAACATCTGACTTTGAAAATTCTTTCCCCATTGACAGGCTAAATGTGTCCACATGAATGAATAGGGCGGAAAAATGTAGTCAGTGAAAAAAAAACAACAGGGCTAGGTTTGAAGCTGTCTGCAGGGCACCTTTGTAATCTAAACAGCATAAGATTTTCAGCACTGATCAACTACATTTAGCTGGACAACTCCACTCACACAAATATCTGGAACCAATCCACACACTCTTACCCCCACTGTATACAAAAGAATATTCCCCACCCTCACACACATTCCCCAACATAGCTCCACCTCCCTCACGCACCCCACTCACACCTCCCAGGCTATCTTTAGGTAGGTGGCCACCCTAGTTGTAAAACCAGCAGTCCTAAAGCTAGCCAGTCAAATTTTAAATCAGCTAGGTTTAGGTGAATTTTCAGCTGAAAACTAGCCATTTAGATTAAGGCTGAAAATGTGCCCAAGGATGAACCAGTAAAAGCAGCCAGTTATGTTATCTGCCCAGTAGGTGTTTGCAAATAGACCCCCACTGCCTCTTGAATTTGAATCATCATGGATGCTTGAATATACTGTATTGTATTGTAGCATTTTCATTTTCTTTTCTCGTGCAGCATGATGCTTTAGAGCACGAAACACCCAACCTTCTAAGGGCCCCTAAAACGAAAACATAATAATAATAATAATAATAATAATAATAAAACAGACATCACCTTAGCATTCCTGGAGCTAGGTAGATGATTAGCAAAGTCTGAGCCTGCAAGGAAAGCTTTTGCAGTGGCCTCAGTGCTTCATAATTAAAAGTCAGGCTTAGACTCTTTACCATATATTTTGCTCTGTCACTATAAAATAATACAAGCTATGCACAATCTCAGTTCACATAAATGTACTTTTATGAGAAATTCTCCTTGTGCATATCCTTGCTTTGTCATTGAAAAGTCAGAAAGGGGCTGTATCTTGCTGCCTTAGTAAAACTTTTCAATGCTATCTTTAGTCCTCCTCCCTGGAGGATACAGAACATCTGGACAAAAGGGATTGTTTCTTCATAGCTTCAATTTTGAGCTGTTAACTGTAACTACTGCTGTCGTTTACAAGGATAAACCTTTAAAGCCACGCCGCAATAGACAAAAGGAGCACACCACAGTAATCCCCCTGGAAAAAAAAAAGAAATTGGTGTTCGAGTTATTGAAAAATCCAAGTAACTCGTTTTCTCTTTTGTCATCCTTAAAAAAAAAAAAAAATCCATGAAGTTTGGCCGAGTGCAAACAATAAACTTTTATTTCCGCTGCCCTTCTTACATGGAAAATCTTCCGGGACCACCAGAGGAGCGTCAACACAACAAATTAAAAGTCTCTAAACTTTGTATCTCCTTGGACACTTCACAGACCTGTAAATATCAAATCAGCAATCGATACTGTCCAAGTTTTAATACTCCATACCAACCTGGCAGTTCTTAAGAGAAAATAGAGGGACTGGAGAGATAAACAAGACCAGGAAGAGTTTTATCTACTGGTTAGGAAAATATAAAAATCCAAAAGAGACCAAAATCAAAATGACCCAGATGCCAAAGTATTTCCATTCCTGGACCGTAGCCAGCAGAAGGGAGATCAGCTGCCACCTACCAGTGAAGATTAGGAAGACCTTTGGGGGGTGATGCGGATTAGGAGATGGATGGAGTCGGGGGGTAGCGGGTGGGAGAATGGTGGTGCCTTGTCTTGTTTGGAGGGGGGAGGGGGGAGAAGGGTGGTCCAGAGAATTCAATATTATCTTTGGGTGAGCAGCAGGGGACAGATGGGGGCACTGTGGATGCACATTTTTTCTTGAGCCTTAAAAGTGAATTTTGAAAGCCTGATGGGCGCCGAAATTAGGAGCTGCGTGAATATGCCGGGCTGGCACGCGCCGAGCACATTTTAAAGCCGCCCGGATACTGCACGTACACGCCGCTGCGCGCGCAAATGAAAAGTCCCCCAGAGAGAGACAGGGCATGGAAGTGGTCTGCGAGGGGCATGAGCTTTCCGGGATTTTAACATGAAAGTCATGCGCGAATATTTACGTGCATTGGCGCACGCCAGGGATCCCTGCTGCGTAACCTTACTTCTGCTATGGATGATGTGCAAGTTGTAAAACAAAAAACATATCTAGGCAGATCTCTGCGGTTTCAAGGGTTGTGGCTAACAGGAAGGAAGGGAGGTTGGAAGTCCTGTCCCTTACCTGGGCGTACTGGGAATGAACTGGAAAAATGGGCAATTGCGTCGGTGTGACTACCCCCACTTACGTGGTAGAGGCGGCAATTGTGCACACAGGCGTGCGTCCACTTAAAATCGAGTGCACATATGCGCATATATGTGCGTATGTTGTAAAACTGCCGCGTCCCCTGGGCGCTGGCCAACAAATGCGCACATGTGTGCACCCATGCATCGGTATGAAAGTTACAGTCCCAGGTTGTAGGGCAAGACTCCTTGTGCTGACAGGCACTTTCACGTTGGGCGGGTTTACTGCAGGGACCTGAGCTGGTGGTGAACACGACCGTGCTAGCGGGGGCCACGCCGTCTTTAATGTAGCCATGGTAACACTGCTGGGCTCTGCATCTCATTAGCTTGGTACTTCGGGCATTAAACCTGATCTACCGCCAGCATTAAAACTTGCAGGTAACAAGTTTTAATGTTGGTTAGTGCTTTAAGCTGCTGGAATTAAAAATGAGGCTTGCTGGAAGCTGAATAAGAAACTACAGATACAATTAAAATGGGCAAAACACGTGAGAAAATGAGTAGACAACTATTCATCCTTCTGTGTTGTGGGTAGTTAACCCCTTAAGCTCGAGATCTTTCCTCTGCTGGTAGCCAAGTTTTCTTGGTGCATACAATGGAACACGGTGTGACCACCACCGCCAATGCACTTTCTCAGTGGGGAAAGTGGTTAATCCTTATTTTCAGTAATTATCCGACCTTTTAGGTGAATGTTCCAGGAGCTTTTCGAATTATGTCATACATTGCAGAGGACTCTAGTTAACTCTGCCCTTTCACATAATTGATGTCTTTAATTATAGACCAGTAATAAAATGCAGCTCTTTGTCTCATATTTCTGGAAAAGGATTTGGTCACTTAGAGCTCTCTTGCTTGCATAGCTCATATCTTTCCTTGTGAATGCATTAGCAAAATTGCAATAGGTTAGAGTAAATACATATGCTGTGATGTAGATTACTATAGATCCTTCTGTTTCCAAAAGTGTCAGATAATTTTGTGTGCAGCTTTAGGAAAGTATCCAGAGTCCCAGCTAGTTATCAAGAGTGGAGTGCATACAAATTAAAATGCATAATAACAGAAGCCTAAAAAGTAAAAACAGAATACTTAATAGCCAAAGAAATCCGAACGTGTAAAACCTGTGAACGCCAAACTTGGGCACCTAAGGCGGTTTGTAAGTGTAAGAATAGAACAGAATACATCATACTAAAATACCAATATTCGAACAATTCAAAGATACTAAAACCACAAATAAAGACGACAAACAGCATATCTCAAAATAAAAATAAAAAAACAGAGGGAAATAATAAGCATGGGGCATGTTTGAAAACCGTGCAGGCAAGTGAGAATTTTGCACCAGTTCTGAAAGGAAAAGCGTGAGCGTCCTCTCCCCTTGAAGACGTTCCCACACAGATTTGCACCTGCTTTCTCTGGGGGTGCTTTTTTTCCGGCCACAAATAACTGCATTGTTGCCTTGGGCCTAGACATGCCCTGGGATCACCTCCATGAAAATGCGGGTGAAAGTTTCCACTGGGAGGAAAAATGTGACCACCTTTAGCTGTTTACAGGATGGCCAGTTTTCTAATGGCCCCTTTACCTAGGTTAATAAGCCATTCACATGGGTAATTGGCTATGGAAAATTGTCCTCTACAAGGGTGATTTTTCAAAGGCATTTCCATGAGAGGCTTCTAGGAAAAGTAAAAAGTCATGGGATAGGTGGCGATGTCCTTTCGTGGATTGCAAACTGGCTAAAAGACAGGAAACAGAGAGTAGGATTAAATGGGCAATTTTCTCAGTGGAAGGGAGTGGACAGTGGAGTGCCTCAGGGATCTGTATTGGGACCCTTACTGTTCAATATATTTATAAATGATCTGGAAAGAAATACGACGAGTGAGATAATCAAATTTGCAGATGACACAAAATTGTGCAGAGTAGTTAAATCACAAGCAGATTGTGATAAATTGCAGGAAGACCTTGTGAGACTGGAAAATTGGGCATCCAAATGGCAGATGAAATTTAATGTGGAAAAGTGCAAGGTGATGCATATAGGGAAAAATAACCCATGCTATAATTACACGATGTTGGGTTCCATATTAGGTGCTACAACCCAAGAAAGAGATCTAGGTGTCATAGTGGATAACACATTGAAATCGTCGGTTCAGTGTGCTGCAGCAGTCAAAAAAGCAAACAGAATGTTGGGAATTATTAGAAAAGGAATGATGAATAAAACGGAAAATGTCATAATGCCTCTGTATCGCTCCATGGTGAGACCGCACCTTGAATACTGTGTACAATTCTGGTCGCCGCATCTCAAAAAAGATATAATTGCGATGGAGAAGGTACAGAGAAGGGCTACCAAAATGATAAGGGGAATGGAACAACTCCCCTATGAGGAAAGACTAAAGAGATTAGGACTTTTCAGCTTGGAGAAGAGACGACTGAGGGGGGATATGATAGAGGTGTTTAAAATCATGAGAGGTCTAGAACGGGTAGATGTGAATCGGTTATTTACTCTTTCAGATAGTAGAAGGACTAGGGGACACTCCATGAAGTTAGCATGGGGCACATTTAAAACTAATCGGAGAAAGTTCTTTTTTACTCAACGCACAATTAAACTCTGGAATTTGTTGCCAGAGAATGTGGTTCGTGCAGGTAGTATAGCTGTGTTTAAAAAAGGATTGGATAAGTTCTTGGAGGAGAAGTCCATTACCTGCTATTAGGTTCACTTAGAGAATAGCCACTGCCATTAGCAATGGTTACATGGAATAGACTTAGTTTTTGGGTACTTGCCAGGTTCTTATGGCCTGGATTGGCCACTGTTGGAAACAGGATGCTGGGCTTGATGGACCCTTGGTCTGACCCAGTATGGCATTTTCTTATGTTCTTATGTTCTTATGGGTTTAGTGACATTTTTGCCCACTGATAAGCGGGTAAACTTTCCTGTAGATGCACAAGTTTACCAAGACAGTGGAGGCGTTTCCGTGGGCAGGGCTGGGAGGGTTTATACTTGGAATATTTTTGCATGATTCAAAAGTATGTGTGTGAACTTTTCTTTAAAAATTTCTGTGCACATAATAGCAGTTGTAATTTTGTGTGGGTTCCTTTAGTGAGATAATTTACAAATCGGACTTATTTATTTATTTATTTAATTTTATATACCGGCAACCGTTTGCACATCGTGCCGGTTTACAAGTAACTTACAACAAAATATATATAGGCATAGCCTTTACAGAGAACGGTATATAACATAAACGCAGTAACAGAAAAATTAACTAAATAACTAGGGGAGGGATGGAGGGGGATAGTCGAGACAAAAGGGGGGGCAGGGGGAGGGTGCAAACAGATACATAGGGATAAGATATGAATAGGGATTCGAGGTAGAAATATGTACACTGGTTATATACAAAAATTGTATGAATCTTTAGAGGGGGAGGGTGTTGGGTGTAGGTCCTGAATGGGCTAGTGTGTTAGTTGGTGAAGATGATGAAGAATGGGGGTATGCTTGGAGGAAAAGCCAAGTTTTGAGTTTTTTTGAAAGTAGGTGTGGAGGTTTCGGTGCGTAGGTCAAGAGGCATAGAGTTCCAGAGGGAGGGGCCTGCAAGGGAAAGGGCTCTATTGGTGGTGGTGGAGATTTGCGGACTTATGCGCAAAAGATCACTTTGAATATCAGTGTAAGTTATGCACATTTTTGCCTTCTAATTTAAATGGGTTTATCTTATCTTTATCTTATTTTGATTTATATTACACCTTTCAGGCACTTCAAAGCAGATTACATTCAGGTACAGTAGGCACTTTCCTAGGCCCAGGCAGCTTCCAATCTAAGGGGGAGATTAGAGAATTACAATAATCTATTCCAGAAAAAATTAGGGTCTGCAAGCCAAACCAAAATCATTTGGTTCAAGAAAGGGCTTTAACCTCCTTAACAGATGTAGTTATCCTGCTTTAATACGTAGCGGCTATTGGTGTTGAGCTGCACCTCTGACTATCAGAGCGGTTGCTTTGCTGCCGAGCCTTGTCATGATTAGTGTTTTTGCTACGTATTATAACACTTTTAGTCCATCCATGCATGGTATAGGAGCTTGGTTATACCTTGCACATTTGTAAAATCCTTGAAGCAGAGAGAGGTAAAACTCTTGAAACATTGCAGCGTTGGATTTGGATCTCATAGAGCCCCCAGTTTGATTGTCTTTAATATAGGGCCCTTTTTGTCAGCTGAATTGTTTACCAAAGCGGCTGTTTCAGATAAGTGTCTTAAGCCGTGGCACTGAATATTCCTTGTAACTTAGCCGGATAAGTTACATATCCAGCTAAGTTAGTTACCCAGCAAGCGCTGAATATTGGACCCTATGTTTAAAGGTATCTTCTACTACCAATGACCTAGGAGTATACCTTATGCTTGTTGAGACATCAGTCATTGAGTTCATTAATGAAGTCCCTTTGTGTATTTATGATGGTCTTTAAATAATATTTGGGAACTGTTTTCACATCTGTATGTGTGTGGTGTTCTGAGTAAAACTTTTGGACTTTATGAAGAGTCATGTCCTAAATTTAATTAATAGATAGCTTTGTGTCCAACAGCCCACCAAAATCACATGTCTGTGTTGTAGGAATTTTATTTCCACAGAAATCAAATTGAAGGAAATTCTCCACACTGGGATGTTCAGGGATAGCCTATCATGCGACAGATATCTCCGAATTGAAAGCAGAGAAATCTCCAGTTGCTTCAACATATAACCAATGGAATCTATCATGGTGATAAAGAATTTTATATCGTATTGTTGGTGTACATACCAACATTTAGCCAAAGACCACCTAATAATTTGCACAATATTTATTTATTTATTTTATTATTTTCTATACCGGCTTTCACGACCAGAGGTTGCATCAAGTCTGTTTACATTTAACAAGTTGTGCATTGAACATAGAACTAGAGGTATTGAATAAATCAAAATTAAAGTAAATCAAAGTGCAATAGTGCACTTTGATTTACTTTGAATAGTTATTGACATTGCAGAGGCTTGTGGTACCCTGCCTCCATTATTCCCTGGTCTAAAACACCTTCCTTTATCTAAAATCCCCACTCCAATATCTGGCCCCCAGCCCCCCTTTCCAATAATTGGTAACCCAAATAGAGACCCCCCTCTCATGAGCCCCCCCTCCAAAATTGCCCTGGTGGCCTAGTGACTCCCTCCCCATGCTCCCCATGACCCCCCCCCCCCCCTACCTTTAAAAAGCTCAATGTCGGTGGAGGGCCCTGGCCACCAGTTTTCAAAATGGCACTGACCTACCTTTGTCCCTGTCATGGAACCCCAGGGCACTGAAGGTTTATCCTTTTCCTTTATCAGAGGACCCTCCAGCCAGGTAGATAGAAAAAAACAAAAAACTTTATGGTAGCAGTAAGTCAACTCCGATATCAAGTGTGAGTCTCACAGGAAGCCACCTGAGTCGGGTTGTATTAATATGCTACATAACGGGTAGGCAGTGCAACTCTTGCAAGCAAAGGCTGACTCATTCCTTATTAGAACAGCCAGTAATTAAAGGCCTTGCTGCATTGTGGATCGTCTGTAGTAGAATGCATACAGCTACCCACCCTTTTCAAATGGCAGTGCTAGTATATCAGTAGACAGGACAGTCTAACACACCTGAATAGGAACCCGTGAGCATAGGAGAGAGATGATATTTTCTCTACCTCCTGACTCAGTTAGCGTAAAAAATCATTTTAACTATATTATCTTACAATTGATAGAGGCTTTGCATGTGTTAGTATAGAATTGATCATTGCCAGTTATATCTGGGAGCTCCGTAAGTTGATGCAATTAAAGATGGTGGCTTTCTGACACCAAGCATATTGGAGTGGAAGAGGGTGCTCCTGTTCCACTTTCAGCCATCCAAGCGAGTGGTGTTATGTCAGCTGATCCCCTCTGACAAATACCTTTCAGCGGGAGAAGAAAGCAAGCCTCCTTCTCCTTTCCAGTCAACGCAAAAATAGTGGTAGGTGGTACAAAGATCCCCAGGCACGTAACTGGACCATCATTAGTCCTTCCCTAAGAGCATATCACAGTGATCTCATTTTATGCATTACCGTACAGGTTTGCACAGATTCTTAACCACGGTGGAAAATACCCAGGGTGCTCTTGCACTAAAAAAAAAAAAAAAAAATTAATGTCGGCAGAAAAAGACCCAAGTGATCCAGCCAGTCTGCCCAGCAAGTTTTATTTATTTATTTATTTTAGAGTTATAACTGCTGCACCATGCAGGTTGTCTCCCATGTTTTTGGATAAGGGTAGTTAAGTTTTACCTTTTCTTCATTTCTCTCTTTTAGCCACTAGGGATCCTCTGTTTATCCCATGCCCTTTTGAATGCCATTACCATTCTTGTCTTCGCCACCTCTTCCAGGAGGGCATTTAATGCATCCACCACTCTTTCCATGAAGAAATATTTCCTGATGTTTTTTCCCCAAGTCCACCCCCTTGGAGCTTAATATTTTGTCCCCTAGTTCTATAGTTTTCTTTCCATTAGAAAAGATTTGATTCCTGTGCATCATTAATACCTTTCAGGTATTTAAAGATCTGTATCATATTGCCCCTGTCTCTTTTCTTCCAAGTTATACAAATGGTCCTTCAGTCTGATTTCCTATAACATAATAACATAGAAATGACGGCAGAAAAGGACCAAACGGTCCATCCAGTCTGCCCAGCAAGCTTCTTAAAGTAGTAATGGGAGTAACCTGCCATTCTGTGGTTACTCCCAGGTTTCTCTTAATGGTAATAACTGCTGCTCCGTGCAGTTATCTCCAAGTCTTATGATAACCCATAAAAATTTCAGCTTGCAACATTTTTTACTGGGTGATGAGAGCTTTCTTGAAAATTCAGGAAGTGCTGCTCGACATGCGCTGCTTATGGCCTTGGCCGTAGAAGCAGTCCTGGGCTTTTCCCCTTATGTCTGCGTAACGGTACCACAGATCGTAGAAGTCAGGGTCCTCTTGGTTGTTGTCTGAATCCAATTCCCCTTTTCCCCTTGCCGTCGAAGTGGGGAGCAACGTTGCAGTTGCACTAAAAGCATCAAGGCTTATTGGTTAAAGGTAGTAACTTGGAGGAGAAGTCCATTAATGGCTATTAATCAAGTTTACTTAGGTAATAGCCACTGCTATTAATTGCATCAGAGGAGAGGGGCATTGGAATGTTGGAGAATTAATTGCATCAGTGGCATGGGATCTTCTTAGTGTTTGGGTAATTGCCAGGTTCTTGTGGCCTGGTTTGGCCTCTGTTGGAAACAGGATGCTAGGCTTGATGGACCCTTGGTCTGACCCAGCATGGCAATTTCTTATGTTCTTATCTCCGTGCCTTCTGCTAAGGGTAGTAACTGCCATACCAGCAAGTTACCCCCATGCACACTTTCTTCATTTCCTTTAGGATTTGGCCGTAGAAGCAGTCCTGTGCTTTTCCCCTTATGTCTGCCTATCACTATCTCAGACCATAGAAGTCAGGGCCCTTGGCTGTAGTCTGAAACAAATTCCTCTTTTCCTCCATGCTGTCTAAATAGGGAGCAATGTTGCAATTGCATTAAAAGTATCAAAGCATATTTGGTTAAGGGCAGTAATCTCCATGCCTTCTAATAAGAGTAGTAACCACTGCAGCAGCGAGTTACCCCCCTGCACGCTTTTCTCATTCCCGTCCTCTAGCCTTTAGGGATCCACAGTGTTTATCCCATGCCCCTTTGAATTTTTTGACTGTTTTTGTCTCCTCCGGAAGGGCATTCCAGGCTTCCATCACCCTCTCCACGAAGAAATATTTCATGAAGTTGGTTCTGAGTCGTTCCCCCTGGAGTTTCATTTTGTGACTCCTGGTTCTATTGCTTTCTTTCCAGCGAAAAAGGTTCAAAGTTCATGCATCATTAAAACCTTTCAGGTATCTGAAGGTCTGCATCTTATCCCCCCTGCATCTCCTCTCCTCCAGGGTGTAGATATTTAGATCTTTCAGCCTCTCCTCATAGGTCTTCCAATACAGACCCCCACACACACCATTTTGGTCGCCCTTCTCTGGACTGCCTTCAACCTGTCTCTGTCCCTTTTGAGATACGGGTTCCAGAACGGAACACAGTACTCCAGGTAAGGCCTCACCAAGGACCTGTACAAGGGCATCATCACCTCCTTTTTCCTGCTAGTTATGCCTCTCTCTATGCAGCCTGGCATCCCTCTGGTCTTAGCAAAGATACTCTACTAAACGGATCCTAAACCGCCAAGTCATCTACAGTTAACATCAGGCCTCCGGAAGAGCTGAATCTGTTTCTAAGTGGTTCAGCCCCTACACTTGGTGAAATTCAGCATGCATCTCCATAAGACAGAATGAGACAATTAGAAGTAAATTTGTCTATGGTGTCATTTTCATACCCAAAGGATTTCATTCATGAGATTGCTTCATTTATTTTTAGTGTTTAGCTGAACATATCAGATTGAGAAATAAAACTGATAAATGGTTTTTACTTGCAAAGAAGTACCTGCAGAGATCTGGGTTTTGTGTTACTTTCTTTAGGGCAGTATATTTTCTCTTGAGTTCAAATGTGTCCTTTTAGTGCTCTCTGTTGCAAACTTCCGAGACATTCACAAGGAGGACATCTCCATGCCATAGAACCAAATGCCCTCCTGGCCGATCTGCCTTTCTTATTCACGGCATGCAAAATTAATGCTTGGGGCTGAATATCTCCACGTTTGCCCATTTCTGTAAGTCACAGACTCCTTGGCATATTAGTTAGGTGGAAGCAATGGCTGCTTCAGATATCGTTTGCTGCATATGCTTGTATAGGGCAACAGTCAGACTGGCAACTTCCACTCCATGCTGCGCTGCATTCTACCCCTGAGATCTTAAACTTATCTAGGCAGTAATTTTATCAGATAAGAACCGTGTGCCCCCTAATGGCTGGAAGATTACACAACACAACCTAACATGCCGGGTTAGGGAGCATTCTGAGTTTCAAGCATCTGTCGCCTTATCTACACAGCTGATAACTGATTTATTTGTTTTCTTGAGTGCACTATTGAAATTGCTGTTTTAATTTGACAAAAGTCCAAGCTCTGTTCTCATTTAAGAGAGAGAGAGAGAGAGAGAGGTTTTAGAGATTTCATTTTAAAAGAAGTGATAACAAAGCACTAAAGAGAGAGCACATGAATAAGGGAAACTGATTCATTGAGGCCCAAGTCATGAATAAAAAATCATAAATAAAAACACAACAACAATTAGCTCTTAAATTAATTTGCAAACACATAAAAGTACAGCTGTTGTCTTCCAGAGAAAAACAAAAACCCATACAAAAATATTTAAAAGATGCAGTCCTATTTAATTAGGAAGTTTTTTTTATTTTATTAAATACAATGAAAAAGAACATTTTGTACTATGCAAATGATCCAACTCTTCTCCTATTAAAATTAGTTACATTTGTTACATGTAGTTTATCATTCATTGTGCCTCTAAACAGCTGTGTTTCTACTCTTTGTTAACAAAATTGTTGAAACAAAATACAGCTACATATTCTGTGGTGCCCTCCAGTTAGCTATTCAGTTGAAGAATGACCTTCATAACCAAACCCCCTGCCTTTACAAAGATATTGAGCAGTTCAAGCTGCAAGCAATCAGTTGAATAGGTGACTTTGGGTCTGCTAAACCATTAGAAATTGTAGGAACGCCCACATAGAGGGGATATATATATCCCTAAATTGCCTCGTATATTCATTTACATCTGGATTAGCCTAAGGATCTTCTATTGGTTTTTGAGTCCAGAGCCGAACTGCACAGCATCTACTCACAGCTGACGTGTGTATCAGCATTTAAAAATTAAAGATAATATACAATAATATTGCAGGCCTTCAGACACAATGGCGAAATGCCTACAAGCCATTCCTAATGTTTTGTTATGCACTCTAGGTCTAAATCCCATGTCTGATTGATATGTTTAATAAGGGTGTGCAGAAGTAAAAAATTTGTTTCTATTTTTAGGTTCATTTGTGGGAGGTTTTTTTCCCAAAGATTTCGGTTTATGGAATGTTTGATTCGTTTCATTTGTGTGGAAAAAAAAAATCAAACATAACCCCCCCCCCCACCCCCCCCCAAAAAAAAGCAGACAAAAAAAAATGAAAACAGGGCCTCCCCAAGGCCTCATTGTCCATTCCTACCACCTACCTGAAAAAATGCTGGGGCCAGGATCCCGCCTGGCCACAATTTACCAGGTCCGGTGGGGATCCGCCAGGGAGATCTAGTTGAAGCCTCGGCCTTTGCATAGGCCGAGCTCATGGTAGGTCACCATGACTTAAGCCAGCACCCGGGCCCAGGCCCAACACCGCAGCCACAGCCCTGGCATGACCCCAGTGGATGGCTTCAGTTGAAGGAGAAAAGAAGAAAAAAAGGAGGACATCTTTGGAGCAGCTCCGAGGCCTGGGTTCCGGCCTGGGCCTGACCCTAGGCTGGGGTCTTGGCGTTGGGACCCCGCTTCCGGGAAAGGCTATGGCATTGAGCCTGGGTCTTGGCCGAGACCCTGGCATCGGGACTCAACCTCTGGGCCGGGCCACAGCATAGGACCTGGGTCCAGGTTCTAGGCTAGGCCAAGGCCCAGGCATCAGTACCCGGCTCCGGACTGGGCCCCGGCATCAGGCTTAAGTCTGGGTTGAGCCCATGGCATCAGGCCTGGGCCCAGGCTCTGGCTTAGGCTGAGGTCCAGGTGTCTGGACCCGGATTCCCAGCCAGGCCCTAGCATTGGGTTTGGGTCTGGTTCAAAGCCCAGACATTGGGACCGGCCTGGCTACTTTTGCAGATTACCCACCAGATCAGGTAAGTGATTGTTCAGGGCAGGGCTGAAGTCTTGGCCGAGGCCGCGACCCCAGAGTCGCACTTGGGCCTAGGCCATGGCTCTTGCCCATTTAAAATGAATGCAGCAAATAAGGTTAATTTCATTCAGGGGGGGCCTCTATTACCCTTATTCATAGCGTTTTGCGCATTTATTTTAAATTAATGCAAATCTCTTTTGCTTCATCTTTCAAAGAGGATGCACACACATAACCTTCACCTTGAAACTTGCTGGGGTAAAAGGAGCTGTGGACATTTGTACCTGGTTTTTTTTGTGCAGGTAGATGTTTTATGCAAACTAACATGACTTGAAAATACCACCTGCACATGTCATTTTTTTTTCAAGTTCAATCCAAAACACACCCTGGGGCATGCCTCCCCTAAATACGACAAAATGGAAGCGTGTTGTGGAACATCTGTGTTACAATTTTGTCTGCTGTGCAGCCTCATTATACCCTGGGAGCCTGTCTTGTCCAGCCCTCTACCATTACTTTCAAGGGACTCCAGTCTGGCAATTCTGCGGAGAAGTGAATGCCCAGAGGGAGGCACTACTGTTCTGGATTTCCAGCTGTCCAATCACTCTGAGCCAGTGGTCTAGTTCTCAAGCAGCAATTAGCCTTCAATTCAGCCTGGAAAACACTCTGAGTGCCCAGAAGGTGGTGCTGTTCTTGACCTTGAAGCTGCTCCTGATCTTGAATGCACAGAAAGGAGTACTGTTCCAGATGTCCAACTGTCTAGCCAAGCCTTGCTTTGTCCATCCAGCCAAGCTCTGTCTTGTCTACCCAGCTATAGCCCCCATGAAAAATAGTACCCAGGAGAAGGGGGTCTTAAATGGTGAAGTAATGTTACAATATTTTCTGCTGTGCAGCCTCATTGTATCCTGATTCAGACTAATGTGTTGCCTCCCCACCTATAGAGGCCTTTAGTAGGTTCTGTTCAGAGCTATCCAAGCCATTTCCTCAATGGCCTCCTGACTCAGCCTGTCTTGCAGCCTCTGCTCCCACAATGGACCTCAGTGAGCTTAATCTTCAGTCTTGCCAAACTCCTCCTTACTGCCTGTACCACACCCAAGTTCCAGCCCTATGCAACCCAGACCTGTTGTATTCTTGCCTCTTCATGGAGTTACCTTCAGCTCCTTGACCTGGCCACTGTTACTCTTGCTTTGTGGCCTCCGGGCCTTCTTGCCTTGTAGCCTATCTAGGCCTACTTCTTGCCTTGTGGCTTGTCCAGGCCTCTCTTTGTACCTAGAGGTCTTTGGGTCTATAGCATAGTGGCCTTGCTACCTTCGTGCTTCCATGTTTCTTGTTCCGTGTGGTCTTGCTTTGGCCTTGTCTGGCACTGTCCTGGTCTGCCCTGTCCTGTGCTATTAGGTCTTGTTGTGTTTTGACCAGTTCTGTTCCAGGCCCTCAATCTCTTTCTTGGCAGTGTCTTGTTTTGTCTCAGCCTATGTATATTCTGGCCTTGTCCCTGTGTTTTCCCAGCCTCGCCTGGCCCAGCCTGTCCACAGCCTCACCTGGTCTAGACTGTCCTTCGCCTTATCTGGTCCAGGTTGTCCTTAGCCTTGCCTGGTCCAGCCTATGCAATACTCACCTTGTCCAGCCTATCCAAGCCTTGACTAAAACAGACTCACTGCAACCAAGCCCTACTGGCCCCCAGAAACCAAGGCTCAACCTCTGGGGGAGGGGGTTGGCCAGGCAGAAGACTGGCCCATGTTCTGCCCTGTTGCCCTGTACCGCTCCTTGGGTGATGTACCCTGAGACCAGCCCAGCACCTCATGACAATCTGGCAGACTTTTCAGGGAGGGCAACTTTTGGACAGCCAGTTTGTGCATTTAAATTGCTATTTACCCATGTCCATGGCTTTGAAAATTGTCCTCTATAAGTAAAAGCATTCATTAAACATGTATTTTAATATATTTAAAAATTAGCATGCATTTTTTGGTATCTTTCTTGCTGACCTACTGCATTAGAATATCAGATAACTCCTTTGTCAGCAGATGCTGGTAGATGTCTGGATCCCATGTTAATCTAAAATTGATCCCGCCATGTTGAGATGTGTAATCTAGACAAACCTCATGACAATACTTTTGTAGAATTACAGGATGGCTGGGATGATGTACTCGCCCTTTTCACGAACTAAATTAAGCTTTAAATCAAAGTCAAATAAAACAATAACATTGTACAAATCATCAAGTATTGTAAAAGTTCTCTCACCACTGATTAATGCTTTCCAAAATATTTAAAGGAAAGTTAACGATTACAAAATCACAAAACCCAATTCGTCTGAAATCTTCCCGACCAATCAGAAAAGTGCTTATGTATGCTATACATGGCAAATTATACATGGGAAGAAGGGCGGCTCAGATGCATTTTGCAACTATTGAAGTAATTCCTATTGGGCAACAGCTATTGCATCATATTCACATAAGACAGCAAAATGGAAAAGGAAATGATTGTGCGATGGCGATAGCACTTAGACCTAGTCAACTACCTCTTCTGCCAAATTTCCGGAGGCACCGGTGCACTGTTGCCATGCCTCCCTCCAGACCCTGCCTTGCCCCACCCCTTGCACAGGTTTCCATGGTAACAGGAAGCGGAACATCGCAGGTTCTGTCAGCGCATAAGGGCTCGCGAGCCTCGCCCTGAATTTTCTTACTGAAGTTGCTGGTGCCGGGCCAGTACCACCACTCTCCAGGACCCCAGGCAGCAGAGGTGAGGAGAGATGCCAGATCCATGCAGGGGTAATGGGATAAGGTTCGGTCTCTCCCGCACCTCTGATGACGAGGGGGGGGGGGGAACGACCTACTCACTCCCCTCCCCAGCTCTCTCCAGTTATGAAGGGGATCATCTCCATTTTCATGTGCGTGGCCCCCATTTTGCATCCGGCACCGACAGCCTGTGATCATAAGCAAATCTTACTCGCAAATCTGGCTCAGGGAAAATTACTCATAGCTTTACACCTCTATTTACCTAGGCACATTTGGGCAATTTTGATAATGTTTTGATATGGTTTAGGAACGTAAAAACAATGTGTGCCGTGCCGGGTCAGCCCAAGTCCACCGAGCTCAGCACACTGTCTCAGACAGTGGGTCAGAGATACCTGACGAATCACAAAGAGTAGATCCTTTTTTCTCTTTTTGTTGCTCATTGCCAGGGATAAGCGATGGCTTTCCCAAGTCAGCTAATAATGGGTTATGGGCTTTTCCTCTTGCTTCTCTTAGGAGATATTATATGTTGTGAAAGCTCGCTTGCTTGGAATGCACTCTGAAAGGGGATTACTGCGTTGTTCTAGCAGAGTGCTGTGATTTCAGAAGGGCGAGGGTCCTTTGGATGTTACCGAAAGCTGGGAAACTTCTTTGGATGAAAGATGCTATAGAAATAAAACTTGTTTTTGGTACTAATTAAGGATGATGTGCTTTCATTCGAACTGAAATGGGAAATTTCACCTAAATTTCCTGTTTTGTTTCATTTCATCATGGAAGCTAAAACGAGAGAAAAATGAATACAAATTTTTGTTCTTTTTTTTTTTTTTGTTCATTTCATGAACAAAAAAAAAAAAAAAAAAAAAAAAAGCAGCAGCAGCAACCAACGCCAGAGTTGTCCCTCCCCTGCTGCAAGAATGACAATTCTAAGAAAATAAAAAGCAGTCCTGCAGGCCCTTTCCCCATTCCCCCGGCCCCCAGGAATTTATCTGAAGTCTTCAGGCCGCTGTGCCACTTTTTTGCATGCAGCTACGTTTGCACTCCCTACCAGAGGTAGCTCAGTACCACAAAATGGTATCGGCTTCAGAGCCTGGCAGGGCAGGGAAGCATAACCTTTGGGACTGGCTGCTACTGCCCCTGGTCATTTTTCTTTTCTTTTTAAACGAAATGCTCCTATTTTTATTTTAAACACAAAACGAAACTTAAAATTAAACTAGAACGAAAACCTTCCGCCAGTGAAATAAAATAAAAATGAAATGAAAAACAAGGCCCCCCTCTTTCGCTAATTTTTTTTTTTTTTTTTGCCAATATTAACAAGGCGCAGTTTAATGTTTCCTTGGGGCACGAGCCGCGGTGCAGTAACTGGAGAATAAGAAACTCCCACTGCAAAACCTGTTCCGAAGACGTTCTGGCACAGGCCAGTCACTCTCAAGTCTTTTCTTCTGTTGCTGGTATTTTACAGTGCCTTTAACATCCAATTTGTGAACTGTAGGCTTCCACCAATAAAGCAAAATGGGGGCGGAGGAGGGGGGGGCACTTCTGGATTGATAGTAGTCATAGAATCTGAAAATTAAGAATGTCCACTCTTGAATTATAACTGCTCCGCTGTATTGCTTGTTCCACGGTGCTATATCTGTTCACAGCAATGAAATACTGTACAGGCACGACGCGACCGCTACAATGCAAGGCTACAGCTAATACAGAAAGAAGAATTTTCCTTGTTTCAGATGGCAAGCCGGACCTGCTGACATTTTAGTAGCAGAAAACATAACTCAAATGCACTGCAGTCCATGCAACCAGCAAGATGTTAAAAGTACAGGAAGCACAGTTAATAAAGCAAGGAATTGTGGATTGCAAACTTCCAAGTTTTGCAAAGGGCTCTATACCTCTTCAGCTGGCTCCTGCTGTGCTCTAATCTATCATCTTGTATTTACATTTGTAAAATATTGGTTGCAAGTTGTTTTTTTTCCCAATCCATTCAAAGTGTTTTGGCTTCGTGGTCCATTACCTACCTACATACATCTCAAATGGGAAATCTGCAGCCAACGTCACTTCGCCTCATTTTAGTGATCCGTATGTTTCAACATTAAAGAATGATGCTGCCTCTAACAAAAAAAGACATTCAAATGAATGTGCTCCATTTCTGTCTTTGCATACTTCAGTAACTGTGGGGCAAACCAGTTCCAAAAACAAACCGGACAATATTACTCACATCTAGAGTGCACTTTCAAAATGAATTGCACACCTACAAAGGGCCTGACCCAGGCAGATTGCAAGTCATGCAGATTGCTATATACAGAAAAGAGCCCTGAAATGGACAATGTGATTGACTGATCTGGGGTTTGCAGCCGTTATATACATGGCAAACATTTCTCTCTGAATCTGGCCTTGAATTTTTTTTTTTCCCATCAATGCAGCTCAGTTCAGCAAAAACCTTTACAGAGCAGGGTTCAACAGTAGGATCACAAAAGTGTAGCTGAACCAAGAGGAAACGATGACATTCACTAAAGTAAATGAACACCGTTTGCTTGCTGTGACTTTGGAACTAGCAGGGCTCATTTGTAAAAGATCAGTGCCATCACGAAGAGCTTAGTGCTGGTGTGTTTTGTTTAGGTACGCATGAACCAGTGCTAACTCAGCACAGAAATTAATATCTGTATTCAACAAAAAACTGTGACTACTTGCCCTACTCATCCATGCTAGCCATATAAGTTCCAAATTGTTTTCTAAGTTTTTTTTATACAATGTAATTGTTACGATGCTGCGATGCCAGGATGTATGCTCTTTTCTCAGACTTAAGTTCCAGACTGTTCCCTAAGGTTTCCCTGTTACAATGTAATAATAATAATAATAAGACATCTAAGTCATATTATTCCACGAGTTATAATGTAAACCGATGTGATATACCCCAATGAATGTCGGTATATAAAAACAAACAAATAAATAAATAAATAAAATTTAAAAAAAAGAAAAATGAGGCAAGCAGCTAATGAAATCACAACAAAAATATCGGGAGGTGAAAGAAGCGTCGCGCATCGCATAATGCTATTTATGAAATGTTTACTACTGCACATCCCCCTCAAAGTCTGACCTGGTATCTCAGCTATTAACGGGCACCAGGAGCTTGGCATTGCATTTTATGCAGCTGTGCCATCCCAGCGAGATCCCAGAAAACGGTGGCAGTGAAAGCGTCTCCAAGATTGAGTGCCCCCACTGAAACGGCTGCTCAACAAAACTTTCCAAAGGATTTGCACGTGTAAACATAACTACCGTTGTAGCAATTTTCAAAAGCCATTCACACACGCAAAGTGCACTTATACGTGTAAATCCTGTGCACAATTCAGTGGTATATATTGTAGCACTTTCCAACTGGGTAAGGTACATTTACACGTGCAAAACACAATTTTAAGTGTGTAATGCTTTTTAAAAGCAGGCCTTAACTGTGAGCAGCTACAATCCTTTCTGAAAATGCTATTATGTCGCTAGTTTTGGGCAGCTTGGAGCACTCACTAACCTTCACGTTTACAGGTCGAGTTTAAACCACAAGCGCATGCACCCATACACGTGTATACTGGTGCGTGAGTGAGAATACGTTAGAATTTTTAATCGTGCGCACAGTTATGTGTTTATGTTTTCAAATGCACCGACCGCGGGCGTAAGCATGCTCCTAATTTTAAGAGGTTATTCGAGCACAGCTAGCGCGCGTGTGTCTTCAATAGGATCACGTTGCCTTTTCCACACATATGTCAGCTGATTTTAAAACCTGCTCACGGGAGGCACATTCCCAGATTTCCAATGAGTCCACCAGTTTCAGAGTAGAGATGTGAATCGGAACCGGAATCGGTTCGGATTCCGGTTCCGATTCACATCGTGTTTTTTTTTTTCATCCGGCCCGATCGCAGTTTTGTTTATCGGCTGCACCCGAGTCAATAAACAAAAAACCCACCCTGACCCTTTAAAACTAATCCCTTGGCTTGCCCCACCCTCCCGACCCCCCCAAAAACATTTTACAGGTACCTGGTGGTCCAGTGGGGGTCCTGGGAGTGATCTCCCGCTCTCGGGCCGTCGGCTGCCACTAATAAAAATGGCGCCGATGGCCTTTGCCCTTACCATGTGACAGGGTATCCATGTCATTGGCCGGCCCCTGTCACATGGAGGGAGCACTGGATGGCCGGGGTGGGTTTAGGGGTTATTTTTGTGTGCCATTTTTCTCGCCCTCCCCCAAAACAATAAGAGAACCCCCACGAACAATATCGTGGGGCTTTCCTATTGTTTTGGGAGCGCCCCCGATTTCTGACGATTTTGAAAATATCATACGATATTTTCAAATCGTCCAAAGCCCAATTCACATCCCTATTTCAGAGTCCTCCGGTTCTTCATCCTGCACACTGCCCAGATGATCCAGACCCCTCACCCTGTCCTATAAGCCCTAAGACATATCTACGGACTTGCTCCTCATCAGTGCAGCAGTAAAGTTACACGGATATGCAGCATAACTCAAGCCGCGGGTTTCGTTTTCAAAATTCGGAGTTATAGCCATGTCCCGCCCCTTTTCCTCCCTCTTATTCTTACAGGGCCAATACTCACATATTTTGCGGCTTTTTAAAATCTGCTTTGCTCACCCCTTTTAAAATCAAGCTTTTTGGTTTTCTAATGCTGGAAGTCACTGGTCTGTTTCAGAACAGATAATGAGAGCTATTAAACATGCAGTTCTCCTGTAAAGCCACTCATTGAGGCCTATGTGAAAACAAGTTTAGCATGCATGCGGCAGGGGGGAATGAAGAAAAGAGGATTTATATTCAGACAACAAGCAATAAGGACTGAATTGCACAGGCAGGGTAAACAAGCGTGGGAGTAGCTTGCTTTTTATGGCGGTTACTACCCCTAAACAATTAGCAAGATACTTCACTTAGATGCAGCACCAGCACTGCTATCTATATTGATGGCAGGGGTGGAAGGGAAATAGAACCAAAAAGTTACTTATAAAGGCCAAGAGTAACAGCTAAGTATGAAAATAATAAGTGCGAAAGCTTGCTGGGCAGACTGGATGGGCCGTTTGGTCTTCTTCTGCTGTCATTTCTATGTTTCTATATGCTAAAGCCATTTAAAGGGCATTAAAAATAGTGTGCCATGTAATAACAGGTTAGAGTGCATACGAAGCCAGGATTAGAAGATGCTAGCATGCACATGCTAAAATTAGCATCTAAGCACATGTAAATGAAGGGTCATCACTTGCAAATGAGGCTTTGGTGTGTACATGGGACATGGCATGGTATACTCTACTCCCATTGCTATTTAACATGTGTTCTCTGAACCTAAAAGCTTAATATCTTCCCCAGACAAGGTGTTAACCTTTAGTATGCAAGTTATTACAAGGGCTCAACAACCAGCATGCATTACTGTGGCCTAAAGATAATAGTGATATAACAATCCACAGAGCTTTTATTGTGTCTAATAATTCCACAAGGTCATGCAGAATGGCGCGATTCTGATTATCACTGCTGTTATGAATGTGGGCAGGCTGATCAAAGACCACAGCAAGTATTCTGAGTCTTGAACCAGAACAGTGGTTTGAGTGTTTAGGGTTTTTCTCTCTTTCTTTTTCATTTATTTATGAACATTTGATAGTCTGCCTTTTCCCAAAGTTGGTCTCAAGGCAGATTGCAATAAATTTAAATGAACAAAAGCATTAGAATGGCTTTGCAATCAAATCAGAATTTGCAATTAACAAAGCATTGGCATCCAGCAAAAGAAAACCCATTATTAATAGCTTCCAGAACCAGTTGTCCCTGTTGTGTATACTACAGTCCCTTGTCGGGTGTTCAAGAAGCTAGATCAAAGATGTGGGCCTTAGGGAAAGGCCTTCCTGAAAAATCATTCCTTAGCTTTTTTTCATGAACTTAAGGTGGTCAAATTTGTGGATGACACAAAATTATGCAGAGTAGTTAAACCTCAAGCGGATTCTGATGAATTGCAGGAGGACCTTGCGAGCCTGGAAGACTGGGTGCTCAAATGGCAGGTGAAATTTAATGTAGATAAGTGCAAGGTGATGCATATAGGGAAAAATAATCCATATTGTAGTTATACGATGTTAGGTTCTACCTTAGGAGTTACCACCCAGGAAAGAGATCTAGGCGTCATAGTAGATAATACATTGAAATCGTTGGCTCAGTGTGCTGTGATGATCAAAAAAAGCAAACAATGTTAGGAATTATTAGGAAGGGAATTGTGACTAAAACGGAAAAATGTCATAATGCCTCTGAATTGCTCCATCATGAGACCGCACCTTGAATACTGTGTGCAGTTCTAGTCACCGCATCTCAAAAATAATATAGCTGCACTGGAGAAAGTGCAGAGAAGGGCAACCAAAATAAGGGGCATGGATCGCCTGCCCTATGAGGAAAGGCTAAGAACGTTAAGGCTGTTCAGTTTGGAGAGGAGATGACTGAGGTGGGATATGACAGAGGTCTACAAAATCATGAAAGGACTTGAACAAGTTAATGCAAATTGGTTATTTACTCTCTCAGATAATAGAAGGACTATGGGGCACTCCATGAAGATAGCAAGTAGCTCATTTAAAACAAATCAAAGAAAATTCTTTTTCACTCAGCGCATAGTTAAGCTCTGGAATTCATTGCCAGAGGATATGGTTAAGGCAGTTAGTATAACTGGGTTTAAAAAAGGTTTGAATAAGTTCCTAGAGGAAAAATCCATAAACTGCTATTAATTAATAAGCAATAGTAGCTTGAAATTTGTTTAATGTTTGGATACTTGCCAGGTGCTTATGACTTGGACTGGCCACGGCAATTCATATGTTCTTATGTAAGGTTGCGTGGCTCCAGGCATAGAGTTAATGCTACTTTATTCCAAATTTTTTTGGTGCATAACAGCTGAAAATACAAAGTCTCATGCAGGACAATCTGGCAATGGAGAGAGGAAAGAAGAAGCCATTTAACAATTAATTTTGACTATAGAGAGCCTTAAGGCTGTTATACTGCTGTTCTATCTACAAGCAGGGCTGACACTACTTTGGAGGAGGCATGGGTGATTTACCCCTCTGATTATCTATTATTATGAGTGCCCTAATGATAGGGGCCCCTCATTTCTTCATATTGTGCTCACAGGATACCATTAGGCCAATGCTGACCCTGGCCCCAATACTACAGGGTGTATACTTGTCATGGTGGATGGTTGAATGGAGGTGCTCTTTGAAGTTAGGGTTAGCAGATTTCACTTCCTGGCATCAAGGACAATAATGTGGCTAGGCAGAGATGCTTTGGGGGGGGGGGGGGGGGGGGGGGTGTGACAAACTGAGGATATGAGGCTGCTGCAACAGGAGGAATTATGAGAAATGATGAGTAGAGGACAGGGTAGAGACAGGAGTGGAAGAAAGAGACAAGAGGAGGTGAGACGGGAGCAATACCAACTCACACATGGGTACTTTAAAAATATATCTGCATTTATTTACATAATGCAAATATATTTTCAAATAATAGATTAACAGAGGACAAAGGCCTTTTGCTGTCATTGGCATTGTTTCTGTGACCATAGCAGGTGATCCAGGGCCTGAGGATGAACAGCTGTCTGGGCCTCAATAGCTTCTTAGAGCTCACCAAGGGCCTGATTTTCAAAAGCATTTACACACTTAAAAATGGTTTTTAGGTGGCGAACATGCACTTTACCTGTGTAAATGGGCGTTTGAAAATTGTTATAATATATCGAATTGAATTTTCCATAGGTTATACATGGGTAAGTGGCTTTTGAAAATTGCTACGATAGTTATGTTCCATTTACACGCGAAACTTTGAAAATTCACCTGCAATCGTGTTTATCTGGGCGCAGAGCTCTTTTCTTTCAGCTTTCAGGCCTTGACAGACTGTGTCCTCCATCCTACACTACAGTCTACTCGCAAAGGGGATAATGGTAAGATGGCAATGCCCTTCTGAGTTTAGGTGGCAGGATTCATCCCTTGATTGTCCCCTTTCGTGCTCTCTTCTCTCACCATCCATGTCTCAAGGCGCTGTTTTAAGACCTTTGCTGACAAAGACGACAGATGAGCGAAAGAATGCGGTCTCTTTGCATCTCCCTTAATCCTTTTCCTGGAGGCCAGTTGCTCTCCCGCTTCTCGGCTCAACATAGACAAGTAACCCTCTGTGCTAGTCTTAATTTGATCCAGTTTTGAAGCTAGGAGCTGGAGCCAGGCAAGAAAGAAAATTGAGCATGCTAAAAGTGTGGTATGCTCACACTGTTTAATTTCCTTAATGCTAGGTAATGCTCTCATAGTATCTTTGTCCTTACTCCAGTCAAACAGTGTTATTTCAGAAAAGCCATGTCTTATCTTTCTATATATGCAAAATGCATACAAAAAGAGAGTATTTTTAAATACGTTCTCTTTTATAGTTTTTTTGTGCAGAAAAATAGAATATTTGTTGGGGGGCAATTTTTCACACTGTCCTCTCTACTTGCGGACTCTGCACCAGGATTCAGAAAGAAAGTGTGCGCGGCAGCTTCCTTTTTAACATTGCCACGGCTGCAAAACACCCGCAGACTTTTGCACCTGCTCTTGGCGCATGCAAATTTTGTATGGGGGAAATAAGAAAAAGACTTGAAAATACAGGTTCTGCAATCCCATCCAAAATCACGACCCAGAAAATATCTCCCCTATTTGCTGCAAAACGTGCATGTGTTGTGGAACACTCCATGTATTTTCAGCCAGATTGAGGGAGAGTTAATTTTTCGACAGTGAATTTAGTAGGTAAATTGCCATTGGCTCACGTAAACAGCATTATAAATTGTCCTCATATCAAAGAACTCTATAGTAAAACCCTTCTCCCTCCAACTTTGGCTAAATCAATTTTTGGCCCATTACTGAATAGTAAATTTCGTTTCTCATGTCATGTTACTCTTTTGTATTATCAGCTTGAACTCACTAAGGAAAAGTTTGTCTTAGGCAAACAATTATTGAACTTGTACTGCATAATTTAAAGTAAATGTTCTATTTTACAACATGATTATTTTAAGAACTGCTGCTATTTGCAATGCATATTTAACCACTTACATATATATTTTATGTTGCTCTTTAATACATTTTGATTAGGATTCTGCATGTTAATATGCATATTACCATTATAATAGATCACATTGTAAAGTCCAAGTGAACCAGCAATTTCACATGCCAGAATCATCATGTTAAATCACTGCTCTCAAAAGAAATAGTCTTAGAATAGAATAAAAAGATAGCCAATGTAATGCCAATTTTTTTTTTTTTTTTAAAAGGGCTTCAGAAAATTACAGAACCGTGAGACCTAGGTTGGTGCCGGGCAAAATGGTAGAAGCTATGGTTAAAAATAGAATTGCTGGGCATATGGATAAACATGGCTTAATGAAGAAGAGCCAGCATGGATTTAGCAAAGGAAAGTCACGCCTTGCTAATCTGTTAGAATTCTTTGAAGGTGTAAATTGAGCACATGGGTAAGGGCAAGCCAGTTGATACAGTGCATCCTGATTTTCACAAGGCATTTGATAAAGCCTCTGATGGAAGACTCCTGTAAAAAAAAAAAAATGCAAAAGCCATAGGAGAGGAAGGCAATGTCCTATTGTGGATTGGCAACCGGTGAAAGGACAGGAGACCGAGAGCAGGACTCTCCCAATGAAGGGAGAGGTGAATACTGAATACTGGAGGGTCTCAGGGATCTGTACTGTTTAACGTGGTTATTAATGATCTGGAAATGGTCACAAGGAGTGAAGTGATAGATTTTCAGATGAGACAAAATTATTCCGTTAAAGCACAAGTAAGGTTGCGAGGGGAAGGGCTGGTGGTGGGAGGGTGGAGATGGTTCTTTATTGGGAGGAGGATTTGGAATGAGGGGGGAGAGATTGTTTCAGTACTGACGGACGTTTGTGACTCGGGGTTGGCCGCCCCTTAAGCAGCACATAGAGGAAGGGAGGTGCAAAGAGCATGGGCAGGGCCTCTCAGGCTGCCCATGCTTTCGGTGCAAGTTACCCGCACCCCTTGAGACGCAGCTAACAACTGTGGCTTCATGCAGATTTCGGCGTTTATCGTAACCTGTGAGAAGACTCTTGAATATTAATGAGCTGTGTGTTAAGTGCCAAAAATGGCATTTAACATGCATTGGTGCTTTATTGCGACTTAGCATATAGGCCAAATGGCTTTCACAGAGGAATTTCCATTCAGGAAAATGACATTGGAGCCACTGTGGATGCCACATTGAAATCCTCAGCTCAGTGTGTAGCAGCAGTCAATAAAAGCAAATAGAATGTTAGAAATGATTTGAAAAAGAATAGAAAGTAAAACAGAATATTATTATAATGTCTCTTTATGGAACCATGATGCAAGCAGACTGAGTTTGTATGCAGTTTGGCTCACCCCCTCTCAGAACTAGAAAAGGTACAGAGAACGGCCACAAAAATGAGGAAGGGGATGGAACAGGTCCCTTATGAAGAAAAATTAAAACGGGTTAGGACTCTTCAGCTTGGAGAAGAAATGCCTGAAAGGGAGGTTGATAGAGGTTTGTAAAAGTATGAGTGGTATGAAACAAGGGAATGGTTATTTACTTTAAAAAAAAAACCAGGACTGGAGGGCATGCCATGAAACTAGTTTCAGATTTAAAATAAAAGTATTTTGTCAGTCAATGCACAATTACGCTGTAGAATTTGCTCATGGCTAGTAGAGTACCTGGGTTTAAGAAAAGTTTGAAAAAGTTTCTAGAATCGTCTATGAAACGTTATTAGCCAGGTTGGGATTGCCACCTCTTCTATCAGGATCAAACGGGTACCTTCAAGGGACCTGGTTTGGCCACTGTTGGAGACAAGATGATGGGCTTGATGGACCATGGATCTGACCCAGCAGGGCATGTGAAAACGACCTTGATCTGATTAGACAGAGGTCATTTATAATAGGGCAGAAGTTGAAAAGGACTTGACATCCATGCATGTGCATGGTTTTGTTCTCTGTTGCTCATTCTGCTTTTTATTTCCTTCCTGAGAAGATAAATAGTATTTAAAAACTTTATAAGGCTTCCCTGGCGTTTCTGTTACGCAGCATCATGGAAGAAAAGAAACGGGGGCACCACTGCGCTGAGACCCTTATGAAAACCCCAAGCAGGAATCGCGCTGGTACGTGCAAAGCATAAACATACCGTGCTGATCCGGAGAATGAGCTTGGGGCGGGAGCAGGGAAATAAGACTTTAAAAAAAAATAAATGAGGCATAACCAGCATAATGAACGACAACGTTATCATTTAAAAATACAAGGAGGAAAAATATATTGGGAAGTGAAGGAAAAAAAAAAAACATGGGAATAAAATACGGCAGATCTAAGCTTGATATTGGAACAATGCGGTTATTTTGAAAATTCCTTCCCTTCACCGATATGCAAGAAAAAAACAAAACGTGCTTTTTTTCACCGCATGAGAAAAAGGAGGTGGAATCAGAGCAGGCGCGTACATTGTGGGTGGAGCCTTGCCTGCGGAATCTCCAGGCACACATTCAGCTGTGTCCTTTGCGCTTGCTTCCATACAGGTATGTAAAGCCCGTGGGCACAAACGGACCTGGATTGTGGGCGCTAGTCGCATTTTGAAAGGGAAACTCCGCAAAGAGTTCCCTTTCACAAAAAATGAGCCTGCAGCTTCCAACATGTCCCTCCCCAAGTATTCCTTAGAAGGTGCTGCCAGATCTCGATGGAGTTATTTCTTTCTACAATTTTAAAGTAGAGAAATCTTTTTGTTTAAGGTTAAATTCTACTTGGTTTTCGTCAAAAAAAGATGGACGAGAAATGCATGCAGTTACAAACTATGTTTAGGGTAGAACAAATATGAAGCGACTTATGGACTTGAACGAGACGTGGTGCATCTCTACAGCAGCAACCAATATTACATTGCAGTCATTAACAGCAGCTATCAATTCTTATTTAGGACCATCTGGTCTCTAGGCTGGATTTGCCCTTGATAATCAACCTGCAGTTTTCTCTAGTGCTATGGATACAGTCTGAATTGCAGATGAGAAAGATGCTACCAGACATTATGGGGGTAATTTGCAAAGGCACTTAAGGGAATAAAACCTGATTTTATGCACATAAGGGGGTTTTTGAAAATAGACCCGGCAGGGTATGCCCTTATAAAGTGTGCACAAAACACAATTTTACACGTACTCTACATTACCTTTCTAGAAAAGGGAAAGAGCTACACAGTGGTTTGATGGGGATGCTGTTCACTTGATAGCACAAAGATCGCTACAATGTACGTATTGGACTTCAATAGGTCCAGATATACTAAAGGGGCAATTTTCAAATACCCTGGATAGCTGCAAACTAGGAGCGTTACTTTGAACATGTGTATTTTATTTATTCATTTGTTGCAAGTTTTACAAGGGGAGCAGCGTACTTTGCTTCCCTTTGGACGTGATCAGCCACGAAACGAGCCTGGGCACTTTGCGCCTGCTATTTGTATGGGCGTCCAAGCGCCCTCTGTTTTCCTCCCCTGACCTAAACATTCCCCTAGGGGTGCCACTTTTTGTTAATGTGGATAAAAGTAGGAATGCCATGGAAGCTGTGCATGCTTTTAGCCGCAGTTAAGGAAGGTATCTTTCAGTAAGGCCATTTTACCTGCGTAAATAGCTTTGAAAATTGCCCTCTCCCTGTGAAAGGGAAAATTGCTTAGACAATAGCTTTCAATGGGGCATGCGGGCGCACACTGACATGTGGGCATTAGCATGTATTTTATAAAGAAGCATAGGTGCGCATATGTGTGCGCCATATTTTGCACCTGGGTGCACACAGCTGCGTACCTCCGGGTCTGAGCTGTGAGAGGAAAATTTTATAACCGGTGCGCATCCATGCCATGGCCAGTTTCACCAGTTCACCCAGTATAGAGCTAGGTTTTCCAAAACCCCTGGTTTAATAGTCTACAGCCCCCACCCCCCCAGTTACCCCAGACTCTTCAAACCCCTCAGAAATACCTGCTTTTTTTTTTGTATCACCTCCTCCATAGCAGAAGTAAAGGGCCTGGGCGCGCAGCCAGGTGCATAAGCTATTTGCATGCACATCTCTTGGCCCCGCCCTAGAATGCCCCCATCCCGCTCAAACCCCACCCACACCACGCCCCTTGTTCCATTGGCCTGAGATATTTGCGTAGCAGGAGATGTGAGCGCATGGAGGTGGCTTTTAAAATCCGGCACAGGGGGGAAATAGCTTACTTGTGCGCGCCTCTCCCGATTTTGGCGCGCGCCCAGCTTTTAAATTTCATCTCTTAGAGCATGGGTCCCAAGAAACTCTGAATCAGTTACCCACATGCGTAGGGAAAAGCTTTCGGAAAGCAAGGTCCTATTTTAAATATTTACATGATTTGGTGTTATCCAATACTTTGTACCTTCTGGCTCAATATTCAAATTAGACTTTTTTTTATTCCCTACAGGTACAGAAAGTGAAAGTCTGAAATTGGAAAAACAATACAGAAGTGAACTGATTAGTCTCTGAAACTGTTTCATACCAAAAATAAAAAACTACAAGGCCGACTTTTCATAAGAGATAGGGTCCTTTTTATCAATGTGATTATTCATTTGGGACATCTAATTTGCAAGGTAATATAGCCCTACATTTCACATGTCTCTTAGCATACCAACTGCTAGCCATGCCTAAAAACGATCAGGACAAACGTCTGACAAAAGAAGAGAAAAGCACGTGGATGGAAAGAAGAGAAGACCCGAAGTCTCTGATTTGTAAAAGTAAATCTTTACCTTAGAGACAGGGTATATATTTGGTTATTCTTTAGGATCTGGAATTGTTTTAACAGAGATCGCTGGGGCTTCAGATTAAATTCCAGCTTTGTTTTGTTGTAAAGCTTTTTTTCTGTACTGTTGAACACTCCAATATTGAATCAACTAATTTTTGTAATATTATTAAAAGATTTATCTAAAAAAAACAAATGCCATTTGGATAGAGCTGGTTCAGACACACAGGATGTATAGTTAACCATGAAATACTAGGACTCAAGAGTATCCCCAGAATCTACTCATCAGTACTGTTAATGGTGTCTCTCCTTTAATTTAGAATTTGATTTGTTTGCAAACTAAAAAATATGATTTATAAAAAAAAAAAGTCCCTGTGACTCACTAATTACTGCACATATGGCATTTTAACTTCATAAAACTGGCATTTGCATTCTATAATGATTATATCTTCCCTCACTGCTGCTAATTAGTCTGATTAGGTAGATTACTTAAACCATTATAAGAACTAGGTGATGAGAAACTTAGTCTAGAGGACAAACTGTACACAGTCAGTAAAAGAGCCTTACTGTATCACATTGTATGTTTTGATAAAACGTAAAAAGAATTATTTTTATAGTTGGCACATACGGACCACCACGTTTTGCTGCGTATAAAAATCCAATTAAGCACACTTCTTGAGCATGAAGTTATTAATCAGAGTTAATCTTTCCAATGAATAAATAATTTGGGATCGTTGTCTAAAATGTTCATTTAAGGATAAACATCAAGGCTGAGAAGACAAAAGATTTTCTTCCTTGGGGACTAATGCGGATAACCAGTGGCTACGCAGTCTAAGGGAGAATAAGTGCTGTAGCTTTCTAATGGTGGGAGAACAAACTAGAAAAGGTACAAATAAGTGCCGGGTTCTTACAAAGCACTGGTTCTAAGAGCTAAATTACTACAAAGCCTTTGCTGCTGGCTTCTATTTGCTTTAAGCTATTTTTTTATGAGCAGTTAGCAGTTTCATAGGGAGGGTGATTTTCAAAGCTATTTCCATGGGTAAAAAGCCTGTTATAAAGTTGCCTGCCCGATGGGTAGATAAATGTATGCGTGTATGACTTGTATGCACGTAGCTTTGCCTGCAGTCAGCAGAGGCGTTCATGGGAGGGGGTGGCACCAAGGAGGGGGTTTGCATTTGCATTTATTCTTTAGCATTTTCAACAGATTGGGCCAGATTTTATAACATGCACGCGGGCGTAGATTTGTTCGCGCAACCCGGTGCGAACAAATCTACGCCCGATTTTATAACATGCGCGCGCTGCCGCACGTATGTTATAAAATCCAGGGTCGGCGCGCGCAGGGGGGGGTGCACAATTGTGCATCCTGCGTGCGCCGAGCCGAGCAGCCTGCCTCCCTTCCCTTGGAGGGAACTTTCCTTCCACACTCCTCCACACCTTCCCCTCCCTTCCCCTATCTAACCCGCCCCCCCCAGCCCTAACTAACCCCCCCCTCTGACCTTTATTGAAGAAGTTACGCCTGCCTCTGGGCAAGCGTAACTTGCACGCGCCGGCTCTCCATCCCCCGGCCCGGCGGCTGTTCCGGAGGCCTCGGTCCCGCCCCTGGAACACCCCGGGCTGGTGCCCCGCCCACGGCCCCGCCCCGGAATGCCCATTTTTTCAAGCCCTGGGACTTACGCGCATCCCAGGGCTTGCGCGCGCCGCCGAGCCTATGCAAGATAGGCTCGGCGCGCGCAGGGGGAGGCAGGGGTAGGTTTTCGAGGGTTGCGCGCGTATCTTACGCACGCAACCCTTTGAAAATCTACCCCTATAAGCTTAAATTTTCCTGAAAAGCTCAGGGGCCGATGCAGGAAAAAATGCTGAAAACATGTGCTGAACATTCAGCGCCCGCTTTCCTAGCGCGCCCCCAGGCACCCCTCCTGGGGGCGCCGTGCAATATTTAAATTAGGGGTTGTGTTGTCAAGGAGGCGCTAGGGTCACTTGTGCGCCCCTAGCGCCTCCTTGACAATGGGAGCCCGCGAGCGATCGGCTGTCAGTGGCCATCCGCCGGTTAGAAAAACAGACGCTGAATTTATCGGTGTCCGTTTTCCCAATCGGCACACAGCCACGGGTTCGGGAAATGGACGCTTGTGAACTGAGCATCCGTGACCTGAACCCATCTGCCGGCACTATTTTTTTAAATTTTTTTTTATTTTTTATTTATTTAAAGTTTTCCTTCCTCCTACTGAATATCAGAATGATATCAAGTACGAGGATGTGCAGACAAGCATTTATAAGTGAATCTCTCTCATCAGGGGAAATAAAAGGGTGGAAAGTGGGCGGGGCATGGACATTCACCCAGGTATAGTTGAATGCAAATTTACTTCTGCTATGGAGGAGGTGTAAATCTCAATAAAACTATTTCCAGGCATCGCTGCAGTGTTTGAGGGGTCTGGGTTAACGGGGGGGGGGGGGGGGGGGGGGGTTGTGGAGGACTTAGCTCTAGACTGGACAAACTGGTAGGCGAAACTGGCCATGGGCAGTGCCTCCCATTGTATGCAAATATATCTCATGCATATTCATTAGTGGGCGCCCTGAAAAAAAATCAGAGCTGTTTGCAGCCCTCCAGGACCGGAGTTGCCTGCTGCCCCTGTGGTAATCCCTGGATCCCAGGTGACCCCGCACTAGGACATCAGAAACACTCTTCCTGTTTGTAAGCACCAGGCCCAGCATCACCCACTCGTGTGCACTTCTTAGATGACACCGCAGCCAGGACGTCCCCAATCGACATCGGGCAGAATGAAATTTCCAAGCAATAGCACCTCCCCTTCTTCCACTAAATTTCTATGCATTTTTGAGCAGAAGTATAAAGGTACAAGCATAGCCAAAAATAGATTTCTGAAAAAGATAACTATAGAATTGTTAAAATGTGCTAAAACAGTAATTGCACTTCTGAAAATATTTGCTTTTGGCCATTATCCACATGCAATACATCCAGAAGCTTCCAGAATAATATTATTTCTCCATCCTAGATGACCATGCATGATGAGATACACAGGATTCTGAATTCTGATTATTTTTTTTAAATGGTTGTAAGTATCGAAAGCAACCCAGACTTAATTTACTCTCCCCAAACCTCCCTCCAAAGCTGACCCCTTTTAACCTTTTGTATACTTGATCTGAGAAAGCCATTCAGACGTATTCCACTGGAGCTTAAATTGCCTATTTTTCAGTTCCCAATTTCCAAAGGTCAGACCTTAAGCATGCTCTCTCTTAGGTTGTAAGGCCTTATGTCCATGCTATACTCTGCCAGATCTACTAAACTCAGAAACAAGAGAGGGTAAATTCCACCGTACATCTGCCCATGAAAGTGAGAGACACGCTGAAACCATGAAAGCATTTGGATTGTCTTGATATTAATTATAGGTGCCCCTGTGCCAGCTGTCTTTGCCCTAAGCTGTCTGATGACAGGATTGCATCTCAGAGGCCACCTCCTTTTTGCTGTTTTGCTTGCCAGTGTATATATATATATATATATATAGCAAACAAAAAACTTTTTGGCACTATCGTCTCCTCCAGTGCTATCCGCTTATCTATTTATCAAAAAAACCCCAACGTGATACCGTTGGAGACTACTAGCACTTTTTACTTGTACTCAACCAACTTATAAAACCCCACAATGTTTTTGTTATTAACACATTTATTAATTTTTTATTAGTGTAATAACACTCACTTTACATATATTAATACAAAATTACAAAATTATATCAAATACATGACTATTACACACATTAAAAAATCCTAAAAGTCCAACAGTTATTCACCCTCAATTTTCTCCTAACTACTAAACTCAATCTCACCCTCAGTGGACTTACATATTACACTAATAAAAAATTAATCTCACCCTCAGTGGACTTACATATTACATATTAATCTCACCCTCAGTGGACTTACATATTACACTAATAAAAAATTAATAAATGTGTTAATAACAAAAACATTGTGGGGTTTTATAAGTTGGTTGAGTACAAGTAAAAAGTGCTAGTAGTCTCCAACGGTATCACGTTGGGGTTTTTTTGATAAATAGATAAGCGGATAGCACTGGAGGAGACGATAGTGCCAAAAAGTTTTTTGTTTGCTATATTAGGTACTTTATTTTGGCCATGGAAGATAAAGTAGAACCAGAAATGTTTAGTTATACTGATACCGCAGCAGCGGAGGTATTATCTGGCATTCGTTTATTTGATGCTTCCTCAGAAATACAGGTGGCACCCCCGGATTGGGATAGCGTCATTAATTTAAAGAAACGATTAACAAGGACAGAATTACACTCAGCCCTGTTGAATGAGTATTGTAGAATGAAGCGAATACCTCGAGGTTTGAGGATTTATAAGGAACCGTTCTTACATGCGCAGAATGAGAAGTTCATTGGTCGATGGAACTCGATTCTAAATAAGTGCTCTTACGATCTCATGTTATTGATAATAGAGACATCTAATGAGTCGGTGATAGAGTTGAAGGCGCAGGTGGAGTCTCATATTGCTGATATTAAAGCGGTTGTAGCGTTAGATACTTTTTCTAGTCAATTGACGGAATTTAAGGAAAGTATGGACAAATATTGGGATGATTTGAAAACAGCTAAAATAGAAAAATTCCAAAGGGATGAGTCAGATTATACCCGAGGGTATGTGTACCCTTGGATGAACAAAAATAGGGTACACAAGAAACCAAGATCTTTTGATACGTCATCGAGTGAGTCATCTGACGAAGACCGCTCTATGAATAATGGTCAAAATGATTCTGGTAGAAGGGTGAAATTTCAAAGTTCACAACAAGAGGAATTAATACAGGCACAGACATCTTCGAATTTTTTGTCGCAACAACCAGTCAATACCAAGAAAAAGACGGGCATTTTACAACACAAAACGTACAACAGGATGACAGACAAGCGCAAAACACGATCGCAGCAATAGACGCCTCCTTGGTATTTAATTTATCCGATCGAAGGATTTCCAATGTGGAAATGTCATTGTTACAAAAAGGTTTATCGTTTGTCCCAAGTACTAAATATGATTCATTTGCTATACGTATCTCATTACAAAAATTTTTTAGAAAATTAAAAATTGCACGATATTTTACTGACCAACCTCGATCAGTAATTAAGGGATTATGGAGACCAACGAAATGGAATCCACCAGGAGTGGCGGATCCAGCTATAGCCATTTTTGAAAAACTTGTATTGCGTGATTTGGAGACTTTAGAAATGACGTCCACACAACCATTACATAATCTCACTAGAGAAGAAAGAACAGCTTGCATAGCCCTTCAGACTGATGATACTATCACGATACGCCCAGCTGATAAGGGGGGCGGCATAGTGATTTTAAACACGGTGGACTATGATAGAGAGGTGATGCGTCAATTGGCTGATCACAAATGTTATACACTTTTGTCATGTGATCCAACATCTGAGCTCCAAGAAATGATTCACGATTTATTGGAGGAAGGGGAAGTACAAAAATTATTAACAAAGAAGGAGAAACATTTTCTATGGGAACCTTATCCGAATACACCGATTTTCTATATAGTTCCTAAGATACATAAAACTTTGACAGCGCCCCCGGGACGACCAATAGTCTCTGGTATACACTCAGTGTTAGAGCCGCTTTCAAAATATGTGGATTCTTTTTTGAACCCATTGGTAAAGAAGAGCCGCTCATATATTCGAGACTCTTCGGAGTTTATTTCTCGGATTCAATCTTTGAGTAATATTGAGGAGGGATGGTTATTGGTTACGGCGGATATAGTGTCTTTGTACACAAATATCCCCCAAGTGGACTCTCTAAAGGTAATTCAGGAAGTATTAAGAACTAATGAATTTTCGGAAAGGAAGAGTACATTTATAACAAAGGTAGCCAGTATAGCTTTAACGAGGAATTTCTTCCGATATAAAGATGATTATTACCAACAAATACAGGGGACGGCCATGGGCGCCACTATGGCACCCTCAGTGGCGTGCCTGTACGTCGCAGAATTCGAGGAACGGTATATTTATGTGTCATCTTATTGGTCCAAAATCTTGAGTTGGGTACGCTTTATTGATGATATTTTCTTTATTTGGACGGGGTCTCTACAGGCTTTTTTTGAGTTTAAATTGTGGATGAACTCTTTGGATGTTAATTTACAGTTTACTTTTTCATCACATGAGTATACTATCTCGTTCCTAGACTTACAGATTCATAAGCAAGCTCGACGATTGTTAACGTCTATACATACAAAAAAGACAGACCGCAACAATTTGTTGCATTTCAGCAGCTTCCATCCGCAGAATCTCCGAACAAACATTCCGGCAGGACAATTTTTGAGATTGAGACGGTTATGTAGTGGTAGGGATGAATATAAAAGGCAAGCAGAGTCAATGCGGGATAAATTAGTAGTACGAGGATATCCAAATAGGACCATCAGGAAAGCATACAAGAGAGCATTATATGCAGATCGAGCTTTATTACTTCAAACACGACAACGTACGGAAGAAGAAAGATTAGTATGTGTACTTCCTTATTCACAAAAAACTCATAAGATTCAAGATATCATATTGCAACATTGGCATGTCTTAACACTTCATGATTCTTTAAAAAATAGACCGGTATTCGCCAAAACTAGAGGGCGTAATTTACGAGATTTATTAGTACATTCGGATTCACAGACAGAACATACAGGACAAATTCCTGGGCAATATAAGTGCCAAGGCTGCTCAGTATGCAAGCATGTCATTGAGACACGGAGTTTTCAACATCCTACCATGTCTTATAAACAAGTATTGAGCCACCATTTTGACTGTGGTACAGACAAGGTGGTATATGTCATTTTATGTCCATGCCAGAAATTATATATTGGACAAACGAAATTACCAATACGGACTAGGATTATACAACATAGGAGCTGTATACATACAGCCAAAACAGAATCCCCCCTGGTTAAACACTGGCAGGATTATGGTCATACAGAAGATCAGCTCAAATTTTGTATCTTACAGCGACGTTTAAATAGAAGGGGAGGAAATATTTCTCAGGATTTGCGGCAAACAGAGCAAAGATTCATTTATTATTGGCAGACCATGGCACCTAAGGGGCTTAATGCCGCTATAGAATGGGAAGCCTTTGTGTAAAATTAAGTGTGACAAACGGGGTAAGGCACAGATAGTACGTTTGGTGGGTGGGAACTCATTGCGTATAACATATGCTTTCTGGAAGAGCATTGATTGGAGATAGATTCGGACGTGAGTTGGGATTGGATGTTATAGAAAACGTGGAGAAGTATATAAGGGTGGTTTTGAAAGGAGGATCCTCATTGTAGAAAAATCTTTGCAGCTGACGCACGGCTACATGCTGAGGAAGGTGAGTGTGATGAATGATTGCAAAGGAGGAAGTTGACTAAGAACGGTTTGGGGTTGTTATTGTCTTGATTTTAAATTTATAGAAATTGAAGGTGGTTGAGTATTACCGGGAATAACTTTGAAGTCAAATGAGAATGAATTGAACAGCGGTAGCGTGCAGTTGCTTTGGAAATATTCTGAAAATTGTGAGAAGAGCTTGAACAGCGGTGGCGTGTAGTTGTTTCGGAAATATTTCGAAAATTGAGAGAAGAGTTTGAAACTGCAACATTATTGTGAATAGTAATTTCACTGTGGAGAAAAAGGTAATTTTTACAATTTAAATAGACATAAGTACAATGTGAGGGAGCGTTATTGGTCTTGCCTCATAGGTGTTACATTAATAGAAAATTGTACTTTGTAATGTCCATAGGTGATGAGAATCAGTTAACACTCTTTGAAAGTTTGTATCCTTGGTAGACGCCGGCAGAGAGGAGCTGGTGAAGAGATAAAGGTAAGGTTCTATCAGTCTTTTTGGGGGAACATTAGAAGACGATGCCAGATTAAAAGAAATATTGAGATAATTTTTAGAATCGATTTAATTTTGAAGATGGTTTTAAAGATGAGGATTTAATTGAATAAAAGAAAATTCCTTTGAAAATGCTTTGTAGGATCACATTCATGTTCGGTAGTTTTTTAATTAAAATCTGGAGCTATTTAGCCGGAGTGAATTGGATGTGTTGGTCTGAATCCACTCCTTTCAGATTAGGCAGGAGTGGGTATCAGGTTAGAATTTTCAAATATCAGGGTTTCTATTGTAATTATTAATGAAACATCACAAAGTATTTTTGAATATTGTTGACAAAATAGGGGTAAAGAAGATGTTTGAATATTGTTGAGGATTGGGTAATTATATGATTATGGAGGGGTGGGAGGAGCATTGTGGGTAATAGATTTGTTTTAACATAGTTGTGTGCTTTTCAGATATATGAAATAGAAGACATTGGTTTTGTTGATGTTTGGTCTCTATACAAGTAGTCCCCTGAAGAAGCCAACATTGGCGAAACAAGGCCCTTGTCGGGATGGAAGATGGAATCTTCAAACTAGAACATACCACTAAATTGTGTTAAGATTGATGGGCATAGCAATTAAGCTATGCAGATAAAATGTTTAATAGTTTAGTGGTCGATTTGTTACAGAAGACCAAGTATAACATCACAGAGTATATGTAAGTCCACTGAGGGTGAGATTGAGTTTAGTAGTTAGGAGAAAATTGAGGGTGAATAACTGTTGGACTTTTAGGATTTTTTAATGTGTGTAATAGTCATGTATTTGATATAATTTTGTAATTTTGTATTAATATATGTAAAGTGAGTGTTATTACACTAATAAAAAATTAATAAATGTGTTAATAACAAAAACATTGTGGGGTTTTATAAGTTGGTTGAGTACAAGTAAAAAGTGCTAGTAGTCTCCAACGGTATCACGTTGGGGTTTTTTTGATAAATATATATATATATATATATATATATATATATATATATATATATATATATATATATATATATATATATATATATATATATATATATATATATATATATAACAGACTACCATGCACCATGATTTCACGCTATAGGGTTATTCTGATTTTGTTTGTGCCTGCTTTCTTCAGTATTCCTATAGTAGCTATTGATGCGCATATCCGCGGCTATTTTATAACTTACGCGTGTGCATGTTGCATGATATTAAATAGCCTGACCGCGCACAAACGTGCGTTCAGTTTTCAGTGGGCGTGCGCCTATACGTGTAAACCCCGCATCTACTGCGGAAGTCGGGGAATTTTCAAAAAAAGGGACACGCAGCCACTCCCTTGCCAGTTTCAACAGTTCGTCCACCAGTTTGCCCAGTTAATTTCTAGGTCCTCCAACCCCCCCTCCCCCCCAGTTTAATAGCCTTCACTCCACCCAGTTACCCCAGACCCTTAAATCACCTCAGTTATGGCTATTTTTTATTTATTTATTTATTTTAAGCTAGCAGAAGTAAACTTACATGCCGCTGGACCTGGGTTTCTCCAGGCGCATAAGTATTTATGGGCACACCCTGAAATGCCCATGCCCACATGCCGCCCCTGTCTGCAAAGTTTTGAGATGTTCACGTAGTGGGAGATACATTATAAAATGCACGGGATGCACGCACACGTGTGAACCCGATTTTAAATGGGCACACAAATTCCAATTCTACTATGTAAGTCAAGGTATTTTATAATGGGCTCGGGTCCACGCCATTGCCAGTTTCACCAGTTTGCCCAGTTAAGAGCTAGGTCCTTCAAACCCCCCTGGTTTAATAATCTGCATGGCCAACACTTACCCCAGTCCATTTAAACTCATTAGCAATGGCTATTTATTTATTTATTTATTATTTATTTAACTTGTACGTCCTCCATAGCAGAAATAAAACTTACGTGACATTGGACCTGGGCTCGTGCCGGGGTGCGTAAGTATTTCCTGGCATGTTTTTTGGCCATGCCCAAAATGCCCACACCCCTTTTAGAAATAGAGTGAGATGTGCGCACAGCGGGAGAGACGCGTGCATGTGTGCGGCTTTTAAAATTGGGCCTGTGCATACAAACCCGACTTGTGCACGCCTCTCCCGATCTTGGCACACACCTGGGTTTTAAAATTCACCTTTATGTGTGTACGTTTCCCCCCAAAATTCTCTGCGTGTATTTTAGCAGGTGTAATTGTGTGCAGGTCATGTTGCTGGGATAGTTTGCATAGTGGACTTATGCATGTCAGTCCACTCTGAAAATTGGTGCAACTTATGCAAGTAACTTTCAAAACATTTTGTGTGTGTAAATAGAATTTCCATGCATGAATGGGCTTTTGAAAATTCTTACTTTTAATGCACGCAACTCCTCTGAAATTTCACCGAATTTTCAAAAGTTTTACGTGTGTAAATGGGCTTTCGAAAATTGCTATGATAAACGCCCCTTTGAAAATTCATTCCTATATGCGTATTTACTGGCGAACATATACGATATTATAAAATTACACCCCCTCCCTCCTCCCCAGTGACAAGGAGCTATTTAGCATGCATGCGAAAATACTCTCGTATGCATGCCAAGTGAGAACAGGATTCGTTGAATCGGCCTCTGAGCCTTTGAAAGTTTATCCCATGGCATCACAATAAGGTAGAAGAACAAAAAACACAGGTTAAAAAAAAAAAATCAAGACGTGGAGCCTTAGCCCTCTTTTTGTAACATGTCGATAGAATTAAAAGGAACATTGTTACTTACTTGGGGGCAGTGATAGTGTTGAAGGGGAAATATCTTACACGTAATTGCTTTTTTGAGCAGAAATGCTTGCAGTGCTGGCGCCTGAAGAGGGATCATGCCTGCGCGAAGCCTGGTGCTGTACGTTTCTTTAAAATGCCTGGCAATTAACGTGAACCCTTTTCAGATATTGCTAAAGGCGCCTACTTAACCGGATTGGAAGTAAATTATGCGGCTTGCACGAAACTGCAGAAAGCAGATGGGGGAGAGACCCGCTAACGGTTTTCTACTGCTTTTAGGTGGATGGGAAAAAAAAAAAATAAAACCCCTACGGTCAGCCCAGAAGATCAGTACAAACCTTGTGGCATAACTATGCGGTCGCTAAAAAAAAATGACAGCGTACGGGTAGGTCATGCGTGGGGGAAGGGTACGGAGAGAGTAATTTTCAAACAGCACATGCAGTGGTTTTAGGGCGTCTTACTTTAGGCAAATTTTCGGAGAAATCTACCCTCCATTCTCTTCGGAAAAGCAGCCAATGTGAAGAATGAGCCCCCCCCCCCCCCAAAAAAAATCTGCCGTGTGTTTTGCACTTGGTGTTTGCGTGGGCGGCAGAGAGAGGAAAAATAGTATCCGTGCTTTTGGAAATCAAATGCCCACCTGCAGTTTTTTTCTCTCCCGACCTGATCAAGCCCACAAGAGCCCCTTCTCTTTCCCACAGCACTTGCACAACCAATTTTATAAGCCGGGCAGATTCGTGCACAAGGGGAGAAGTGCGAATATCTCGCATCAGTCAAAAAAAAAGGGGTGTGGGCGGGGCATGGGCATTCCAGGGCGGGGCCAAAAGACGTGCATGCAAGTACCTATGAGCCTGGGTGCGCACGAAGGTCCAGTGCTGTATAACTTTACTTCTGCTATAGAGAAGGTGTAAGTAAAAAAAAAAAAATAAAATTACAGGCATATGTGAGATGTTTGAGGTATTTGGGACGACTGGGGGGGGGGGGGGGGGGGCGGGATGCAGGCTAAAGAATCGAGGGGTTGGGAGAACCTAGCAGAACAGTGGGCAAACTGGTGAAACTGGTCTTCAGCTGGAAGTGTACGTAATACAATACAGGCCGACTTAGGCTGCAGGGTGCGCACAAGCTTAAAATGAGGTGCACAGGTACACACGCCTAGGCTGTTTTATACGATTTGCGTGTATGCGTGCGCATGCTTTAAAATTTCCGTGACCCTGGGCACACACCGACGCACACGTGTCTATGCGCGCCCATTTGAAAATTACCGCCTTAAAGGTGAATTTTAAAAGCTGGACACTGGAGGAGATGTAAGTTTAAAAAAAAAAAAAAAAGTTACAAGCATCTGTGAGGGCTTTGAGGGCTCTGGGTCACCTGTGGGGAGTGCAAGCTAAATAACCAGGAAGGGTTTGTATGACTTAGCAGTAGACTGGGAAACTGGTAGAAAAAACTGGTGAAAACAGGTCATGGCATGGACGCGCGCCTGTTATAAAATTCCCTCATTTCTGCAGCTCAAAGCCAACATTACGCGGCTGTGTGTGCACACCTGTAAAATTAGGAGCCCACTTAGGCGCACCAGGGCTATTTTATAACGTGCGCATATACTGTAAGCAAGTTTAGGGGTGCAGGGATCTGTCTGCTACAGGTCACTGCCAGTTGCCCTCCCATCTTACTTGCGATCCTAAGTCAGGAAAAAGACAATGTGCATTCTCCCCAGAAATAGACTTTTATTTATCAGATTTGGTATGATATAACATTTAGGAAATAACAATTCCTGTCTCTAACATCCTGGACACTAAGCATCAGTTTTCCCTAAAGAAAGTCCTGTAGCATGGGTTGTTACAAACATGCCATAAACCTTAGCCTGCTTAATATATTAACATCTATGCCTAACTTACTTACCCGATTCCAACTTCAGGCAACACCTCTAATCACCTCTGAAGTGGGCCCTGGCTGGAGAGCTGGAGAATGTGTGCAGGGAAGGACTTGCTTCCTGGGCTTGGTCCTGGGCTTGGTCCTGGCTCTGGTACTTGCTGGGCTGTCTGGGCGTGCCCTTGCCCCTCCACGTCTCAGATTTTGTCCCACTTTCTGCAACTGAGCAATCACCTCATCTCTCCAGTCTCCGGGCCACACTTAGTCTTCTCCCTTCTCAATAGCAGGGAGTGCTGGTCCACTTCTGGTCCCCCCTTTCACTTTCAGGGATTCTTCGGCACAGGTTTCAGGGTCGCTCTCAGGATCCACTCTCTGGGTTTGCGCCTTCCTTTTCTTCTTCTTTGTCCCCCCGTCTTATAATTCCCGGCTGAGGAATACGCATAATCTCATGCATAACCTCATGGTGGGTGGAGGGTCTTTTGCCATATTACAGGTCATCTTCCCCCCTCCCCATTACCTCCGTCTCTGACCCCCCCCCCAAGGGTGAGGGTCTTTCTGACCTTTGCTGGCCTTGACTCATCCATGGGCTTAAGCTGTTGTCTCTCGGTCTGCTTTTATTGTTTGGAGAGACGTTTACAAACAGGCAGATCTGATGAGCTATTCTTCAGTGAATCAGGGCAAAAGTTCTTCATTTTCCACTGAGACAGTGCAGTTTTAAAGTTCACCTGGGTAAAAGTGCTTGGGGGTCTGTCAGTTTCTTGGCTTATTATGATTCATATTTGATTCAGTGGTAAACATGAGATATCTCCCTACAGTACGTGCGTGCACTTATTAATTTGATTTAATTTTTTATTCCGCTGATTTATAATTCTCAGTGGATTATTACATCAATACACACACAAACAAAAAAAAACTGTAAATACAAAGCATCAGTGAGGAAAATACAAGGAGCAAACAGACAGAACAATAACACAAAGCAGTCAAAAACTCGAGTCAGCAAAACCATATGACACATGCTCGTTCTGAAACCGACGCGCCTCTGGGCCCGCGCCGACACACGTATATATGCACACTCGTTTGAAAGTTCCCATCTTAATCCTTTGAAAATTAGGTTGCAGGACTGCACGCTGGATGGCAACATTGCCCTCTTAAGTCTTTTAGAAAAGCAGGAAAAAAAAAAAAAAAAAAAAGACATTATGGGGCGGCTTTTAAAGGCCCGGTGACGCACGTAAAGCCCTGGGATGCGTGTAAGTCCCGGGGGTAGAACGGGGGCAGGGGCGGGGCCAGAGGCCTCCCACACGGTGGCCATTGCTGCTGTGTCGGATGATCGTGTGCCAGCAGGCTGCCGGCGCGTGCAAATTGTGCCTGCCCGGAGGCAGGTGCAAAAGGTAAGACAAGAGTCGGGGGGGGGGGGGTTAAAGTAGGGCTAGGGGGGGAAGGGAAGTTCTCTCACAGGCCGCTCCGATTTCACGCTCGCAAGTTATAAAATCGCATGTCCACGTGTGCGCGCTGGGTAGCGCGGGCGCATGTCTTAAAATTTACCCCTCTGTGCTTTACCCTCCTCTCTTGCAGGACTGTTTACAGAATTGATTTTGGTCCTATAATTGTACAGGAATAGAAGGAAGGACGGTCATTGTCTTGCAGTTTCCAAGCCCTGCCTACTAAGGATTATATCGTAGAGAGAGTGCGTGAAAAACTCCTCACCGAAAACAGTGTCAAAGTCCTACTGTTCAGCTCCTGCAATGTTCAATAAAATCTGCTGGAGCAAACTCTCTTTGCCCTGATGCCTACCTCTACCTTCAGTTCTAAGAAATATTACCTTTTCTTTTCAAATTTAGTGTTCGATATTTATGATGTCTATCTCACTGCTAGCCGTATATACAACTGGTTGGGCTAGTTCACAAGGGAATTCAATCATCTGGTTATAATAAAAGGCTTGATTTACTAAGCCTTTTCTTCCATTCCATGCCTACGGGGAAAAAGCTTAGCAATTGGTGCTCAAAATGTGTAATTAATATGAAATAGCATCTTTGCATAAAAGAAAAAAAATATATAGGGAGCCCAATTTTATAACGTAGCGCTTTTGTAAACACGGGCCTCAGCCTTCGTTTTCAAAGTCAACTTGTGATTTCGAATCTTCTTGGAAAATTAAAGTTGAATTTCGAAAAGCCCGGCGTATGCATTAATTAGGGGATGCGCAAATGTGTCAGGTTCCCGCGCGCCGAGCGGATTTTTAAAAGCTGCAGAGATACAAGCGTATCTACCGGAGCGCACACGTCTCAGAAGATTTCACAAAGGAGCGAGGAATGGGCCTGGCCTGGTCGGGGCATGGGCACGAAGCTAAAATGTGCGCATAAATATGAGAACCTGTGCCGCCCGAGGCCGCCAGCCGCGTAAGTATATGTCTGCTATGGATGACATAAGTTAAATAAAGAAAAATAGGCAAATCTGCAGGGTTTTAAGGGTTCGGTTTAGCTGGGGAGAGTGAAAGCTATTAAACTGGAGATTTTGGAGGACCTCTCTCAACCTGGTGAACTGGGGATGAACTGGAAATAGCATTGGCACGCACCCCTTTTAAAATCCACGTATTTTCACAATAGAGGTGGCGTTTGTGCCCCCTTGCGCGCACCCACTTAAAAAAAATGGCACATGTGCACACGGCAGGCTATTTTATAACATGCACACATATGGGCGTGTACGTTATAAAACGGCAGTGTCCCCGGGTGCGGGTTAACACATGTGCGCCCGTTTGAAAGTTACCGTCCCTGGTGGGTGCACGCGAATCCCCGCACAGTGCACGCATGCGCATTTACACTTGGATGGGAACGGGTGCACAGGTTCTCGTGCGCATTTACGTGCACGCTTCCAGTTTTAGAAAGTACGGGCTTAGCTGGTTTTCCTGCCCTACCATTCCCCCCCCCGGGAATAGCCTCTTTTAAGTACTTACGAGTACTTACGTATACTCTTTTAAGTATACGAGCAAAATAGCTTCCATGTGTGCTTTTCAGTCTTAAACCCCTGGAGTAATTTTTTTAAAAGGCCTATGAACGTGTAAAACAGCATTTTAGGCCCGCATGTGATTTTGAAAATTCACTCCATGGTGCATAGAAGGACGTTTCTAGGCTATCTACTGATATGTTGGATTCCAGGACAGTAACTTTTAAACAGGCGCGTGGGCGTTCATTGGCCCTCGCCCAGGGACACAGCCATTTTATAACACAAGCGTGTTTATGCGCGCATGTTATAAAACAGCCTCACCGCACGCAAATGCGCACGCAATTTTAAGTGGATGCGCGCACCTTTGCGCAAATGCCGCTTCTACCGCGTAAGCAGGGGGATTTTAAAAGGCACGCACGCTGATGCATTCGCCACTTTTCCCAGTTTGCCGCCAGTTCACCCAGGTAAGGGATAGGACATCCAACCCCCCTCCCCCACCGTAGTTTAATAGCTTCCCTTCTCCCCTGCTAGCCCTGACCCTTAAAACCCTGCCGATCTTAATCTTTATTTTATTACTTAACAAGTTATCGTAGAAGAAGTAAAATTACAAGGCAGGGGGGGACCCCAGCGTGCACCTGAGCACGTAAGTAATTACGGGCCAAGTTCAAGTTAAAATCCAGGATCGCCCATGCCACGCCCCTCTTTTGAACTTTTCATTTGTGCGTACAGTGGCGCGTGCGCGCGTACGCAGGTGGCTTTTGAAATCCGCTGGGCGCACTGCGGTCCAACTTGAGCACTTAGCTCCCGGCTTTGGCGTGCGCAGGGCTTTTAAAATTCACCTTTTAAGAAAATACGTGCCTTTGTAGGGATGCACGTGGTTTCATTTCTTTTTTTCATTTCGGAGGCGTTTTTTTTATTCTCGTTTCCTTTAGGCTTCATTTAAGTATATTTTGTTTGTTTTGTTTGCTGAACCAAAATGAACAGTGAAATTAAAAAAAAAAAAGAAAAGAAAAAAAAACTAAGAACGACCATCCCCTTCCATCCTCGTCCCTGGACCACACTTACTCTTTCTGTGGAGATCTCCAATGTAGTAAGCAGAAGAAGCAAGCCCGAGGCACTCCCTTCTCTGCTGCTTCCTGGTTGAAAACAACAATTGCTGGCCTGAGGCGAGTACAATTTTGTTGTATGGTTTTAAAATTTTGCATCTTTGGATTTTTTTTTTTTTTTTTTAATTTACTTTCTCAAAACGAAAGTCAACAAAAACTTTTTTTTCCATTTTATTTTTTTTTTACGAAACGTGTTTTTCGTCACATTTTTCATTTCGTTTAAAATATAATGCACACCCCCTGTGCCTTTTTTTTTTTTAACTCCATTTCTCTCCTATGCTCCATTGTGCAAATATAGACTATGATGGCAGATATAGACCGTAAAGCCCATCAAGTCTGCCCAATTTCACTCCTGGCGCAATACCACAATACCCAAGTTGACGTCTATCCTCCTCCTTCACAGTTAGAGTTCCGCTGTAGTCAACCCATGTCCATACATACAAAAATGTCTTAGGGACGGTAACTTTGCAATATCATTGGTAACTTATGTGACAGCAATGTGCAAAGGTTACACCAACTTTCAAAGCAAACCTACATTCATAAATTTGCTTTAAAAACTATGCAAGAGAACATGCACAGCCTCATGTAATGCTTAACTTGTGCAGGTGAATTTCCATGTATACTCGTTAAAAATCAAAAGTACGCAGATAGGAACATGAGAACATGCCATACTGGGTCAGACCAAGGGTCCATCAAGCCCAGCATCCTGTTTCCAACAGTGGCCAATCCAGGCCATAAGAAACTGGCGAGTACCCAAAAACTAAGTCTATTCCATGTTACCGTTGCTAGTAATCCAAACGTCACCCCAACCTTTTCCCCCGGAATGCCTCTTTTTTTTTTTTTTTTTCTGCATGCATTAAAAGTGCTTGCGAAAATGGGCCACCTGCCCATTTTTATGGACACAAACCTTGGGCGATTTTTATAACCCGCCATTTACATTCAGAAACCAGTGTTTTATGCACATAAACAGCTCTGAATATTCACCCTTGAAAGGTTAGCTCGCGCAGATTAATTTTATATACGCCGTGTCCTCCGTACGATAGGGACCGTGCCCTTTCCGGGTGTGCCCCTATACTCTGCCGAGGCAGCCGGCTGGATTTCTGCAACCTTCTCACAAACCTGCTCACCACGTTGGGGGGGGCGCATTAACTGGGCCAGTACCGTGCCTGCAGTGCTTCCCATAAGGAGACAACTTATATCTCACGTTTGTCATTGAAACTGAAAAGCATATTTGCATCATTCCCATAACTGTCCCTTATGAGAAAAAAAAAAAAAAGAATTACTATAGTATAGTATTACTATAGTAGATATTATATTTTGCTTCTAATTAAATCTAGCCTGATTGACGGCATTAAGGCCAGAAGACTGAACAGGGTGATGAATAACTATACATGGTAATCAGATTTTACATTTTGTTCTGCATAGGCCAAGTCTGTCATAAATGATTTTTTTTTAAGGAATATATTTAGTGGATATACCTCTTCCTTTTGTTTTGTTTTTTTTTTTGTCTTTGACTGATCAGAGGTTACCTCTTCCTTTCACTCCTGTCTCTAAGAAGGAGCATAAATGCCAGCCTCATCTTCTCCGGTTTCGTCAAATACTTAAACGCTCTGACATTTTAATACCCCAAAGCTGCCTTTTGGCAGCCAAACTTGAGTGAAAATGAAATTTAAAGCGCATCAGATTTAACTGTGGTTTGTGTGTGACTCCAATACCTATGTTTAATTTTGTCTATGGATTGGAAAAAGTTAATTTCAAGCCTTGTTTCTCTTGCTAGCAGCAACAACCTTTTAAACAGAATATTATTGGTGAATCATACAGAGCTGGTTAAAAAAAAAAATGAAAAAGTGCTTTTCAGTTCCACCATGCAGTTGTTTGGACGACAATTATGGCAGCTGAAGTTTAATCATAGTGTTTGATAGTTCATTTTCTCAATGTCAACATGAGGTGCTGGGGAAAAAAAAAAATGAATTCTTTCGTTTGATAAGCTGACTCCAGCGCACTGGACTCATTCAATAGAAAAACTCTTTCACCAGGCTACAGCCTGCATTGGTTTTTTTTTTTTTTTCTAAAAGCCACCCAAGAAGAGATTAATCACAAGGAGGGGGGAAAAAAAACTCAGCTTCACCCTCTAGCTGCAGGTCGCAATTTTTATTTGTATGGAATTGGCTTTCGGAAAACTGAAGGCTGCCCGAGGGCAGAGACCTGATATGAGAAGAACCTGAGAATGAAGCAGCGGGGATTGATTAGCCCGACTTCGAATCCCACACTCCATAAGCACACTCCAGCCGCAATCTAACACACCGCTGAGCTGAATAGACAAGAAAAATTGGATTCCTTCCTAATATTTAACCTTCAAGTCAGCTCTAACAGTTGTTGATGTGTTGTTCTACTAGCAAGTTACAGAGTGGCTTTTTTTTTTTTTTTTAAACAAAATATAGTACTATATGTACACACACACACACACATGCAGGTGGACTTTTTGGGGGTAATTTTCAAAAGCAATTTACGGCTATGCATGTAAAATGCAGCTCGGTTTGTATAAATGGGCTTTTTTGAAAATTACCCCGGGGAAGAGGGGTGGACTCCTGAAAAAAGCGAGGAAGCAATTTTTTGTGTGAACCTGAATGGAGGCATTCTAGGGTTGGAGTTGGGGCGGGGAAATCAATTTATGCGTGGCGCTTTCGATTTTCAAAAGCTACGTGCAGAAATGCTTGCGTGAACATTTATACCCGCTTCCTGCTTGCACGCTACAGCGCATGTGGTCCCGCTAATTTTCAGAGAGGACACGTGCGTCATCGTGCATCTGGGTCTATATCTGTATCTCTCTCTAGGTGCTTGCGTGTATGTATTTTGTATATTTGATACGTGCGAATGAGAACCCACACTATCCTGCTGCTCTGCAGCTGGCGCTCAATCCCTTCTGAAATACCAATTATTTTTTTTTTCTCTTGGAACATGAAATGCAGGTTAAAAAAAATGAAACAAAAGAAAAAGGAAGGGAAATGTGGAGTTTTAGTCTGTCTTTTTTCAAGTAACGCTCAAGAAAGCTTATAACATTTTTAAATGCAGGTACAATAATTCCCTGTCCTCAAGAGCTAAATCTATATGGATATCTGAAAAACAAAGGTACATTACTAAATCCACATTTGTTAATGACTATGAATTGGAAAGATATTGTGCTCCCTGTTGTATTTCAAATTGCCTTCATAAATGCAAAAAGTACACCAAGGTGGTGATATAACCAATGTACAAGGTCGTATTTTGTGTGTCAGTGATTGTTTGTTAATTACTTTTATGCTTGTTGACATGTACAACATCACCTAGTGTATTGTTTAGGCGATTCAGAATATGAATAAAGGTAAAGGTAACTTTCAAAGGGGCACTCGGGTTCACATTGGCGCTCATCCAGGGTTGCTGCTATTTTATAGCATACATGCACATATGCACTAGGGATGTGCATTCGTCCTGGATCAGGGAGCCTGAAACCCAAAGGAATTTTTTCCAAAATTTCGGGAAAAATTAGTTTCGAGTTTAGTGAGCACTAACAGGGAGTTAGTGCGCACTAACCCTGTTAGTGCGCACTAAACCAAAATTCGGGTCTCCCCCAAATTTTAAAGGCCTGAACCGCAGGAAATACGAGATTTCCCGCAGTGGGCCAAAAACGAAGCCCACTTCGCACATCCCTAATAAGCACATATGTTATAAAATAGCCTGGGAACATGTATGTGTGCACCCTATTTTGCAAGTGGGCATGCACAGCCACGCACATCTGGATTTGAGCCGTGTCAGTGGGGGAATGTTATAACCAGCACTCGTCCCACACCATGACCAGCTTCACCCGTTCATCCACCAGTTCACTCAGTGCAGAGTTAGGTCCTATAAACACCCTTGGTTTAATAGCCTGCAGCCCTCCTCCCCCCCCCCCCCCCAGTTACTCCATACCCTCTAAACCCCTCGGGGATGGCTGGGGGGGGTTTTTTTTTTTTGGTTTTTTTTTAATACTTACATCTCCTCCATAGCAGATGTAAAGGTAAGCGGCACTGGACCTGGGCATGTGCCCAGGCAGATAAGCATTTGTAGGCACATCTCTTGGCCCTGCCCTGGAGTGGCCACGCCCAGCTCAAACCACGCCCCTTTTTGAAGTGGAGTAAGATGTTCATGCATCGGGAGACGCGCGCGCATGTAGGTGGCTTTTAATATTATGCTGAGTGCGCGCGCATGTCCTACATGCGTGTGCGTCCCCCGATTTTGGTGCGTGCCGGGCTTTTAAAATTCACCTCCAAATGAGCATTTACTGAATGTAGGCCCGTGGAGATTTATGCTAGTATTTTATAAACTGTGTGGTGGGAGCCTTTTTCTGCCCCGGAAGTATGGGTATATATTTGTAATGCAGGAAAACACACACTCTCTCCACCTATTTTATGAAATTCCACGCATATAGGGGCAGATTTTCAAGGATTTATGCTCATAGGGGGGTTCCGCATGCCGGGCCTACTTTCAAAAGGCCCGGCGGCGCGCATAAAGCCCCGGGACATGTGTAGGTCCTGGAGCTTGAAAAAAGGGGTGGGGAATGGGCGGGGCAGAGCTTCCAGGCACAGCAGCCATTTGACGCTGTGCCCGGAAGGCAGGCGCACAATGCGCATAACCTACGCCTGCCCAGAGGCAGGCGCAACTTATAAAATAAAGATATGGGGGGGTTTTAGGTAGGGCTGGGGGTGCGGGTTAGGTAGGGGAGGGGAGGAGAAGGTGGGGCGGAAGGAAAGTTCCCTCCGAGGCTGCTTCGATTTTGGAGTAGCCTTGGAGGGAACGGGGAAAGTCAGGAGGGCTCCCCAAGGGCTTGACGCGCGCAAGGTGCACTATTGGGCATCCGCTTGCTCGCGCCGAGCCCGGCACGCACAAATCTGCACCCAATTTTATAACATGCAAGCGCTGTGCCTGGAGGCTCTGGCCCCGCCCATGCCCCACCCCCTTCCCGCCCCTTTTTGAAAGCCCTGGGACATGCGCGCGTTCCAGGGCTTGTGAGTGTTGCCGAGCCTATGCAAAATAGGCTCAGCGCACGCAGGAGCGGGTTTTCGGGGTTACGCACGTAACCCTTTGAAAATCTGCCCCACTATTTGGTGCATATACTTTTGCCAAGAGAATTTATGTGCATACTTTTTAAAAGCAAGAAGTATTCATATGAATTCTAACTCTACCCAGACTTCACCCTGGTTGTTTAAAAGTACATGTATACAGTGCATAACTGCATACTTTTATGTGCGTATCAGTTAGACAGTTTTTAAAAGCAGTATTTTCTGTAGGTAGTACAGGTTAACTCAGGTTAACTCAGGTTAAGTGGAACCTAGGTCGAGTGGAACCTAGGTCGAGACCGCTTACCTTGAGACCGGGAAGCACAGGAACTGAAGGTCACCCTCTCAGGGAGCAAGGAGGGACAATCCTGAGGATGCAGTCTGTAGAGTAATCCAATCGGACCGTCCAAGTCCGGGCAGGTAGCAGACAGAGAGGTCCAATTAGGTAGTCCAGGTCAGGGCAGGCAGCAAACAGAAGAACCAAGGCAAACAAATCCAGTAGGCAGGCAGCAGGCAGAGTAATCCAATAAGACAGTCCTGGTCAGGGCAGGCAGCAAACAGAAGAACCAAGGCAAATAGGTCCAGTAGGCAGGCAGAGATCCGATAAGACAGTCCAGGTCAGGAGCTGAAGCAACAGGCACGGAAAGCAGCAAGAACACTCCCCAATCACACTGTGATCGAAGCGAACTCAGGAAGGAGCTCTCCTTAAATCTCAATCCCTTCCCGCGCAAAACTGAAGCTGGTTGGCGTCTGACGTTAGGGGGCGTGTCCGAGGCGCGATTCGCGCGAGACTTGCCTCCGGCGTCGGGGATGATTAACAGACGTCCTCGGAGAACGCTGAGCCCGAGCGGGGCGGACGCGCTGCTGGCGTCGCGGGAACAGGGGTGCCGGATGCGGAATCACGCGGACCTCGGGTACCTCGGGAAAATCTGCCGGTACAGGAAACGGTAACACTTTATATGCCAAAATCCATTAGAAAATTATCTAAAGCAGTACTATACATTATGAGGTGAATTTTAAGACCTGTGTGCATGTGCACATATGTGCATGTTTGCCAGCTCGCGCACATGGACACTGGGATTTTATAGTATACGCGCATGAATGTGCACATATTATAAAATCAGTTTTATGCACGTATATATGCATATGACTTTATATCGACACGCACATGTGTGTGCAAATGCCGCCTCAATCGAGTAAGTGGGGGGATTTTAGTAGGTACGTGTGCCGACGCAATTACCTATTTCCCCAGTTCATTCCCAGTTCACCCCAGTAAAGGCCTTCCTAAACCCCCTAGCTAACTTGCCTCCCTTTTACCCTATTAGCTCCGACCCTTAAAACCCCGCTGACTAGCCTGGTTTTTGTTATTTTATTACTTTCACGCCATCCATAGCAGAAGTAAAGTTACGCAGTAGGAGACCCCACCACGCTTGTGTGCGCAAATACTTAACGCAGAGTCTTCATGTTAAAAGCTCGGTCTGCCCATGCCTTGCCCCTTTCTTGAACTTTTTGATTTGTGCGTGCACCAGGAGATACGATCGTACTGACGCGGTTCGTACACACCGAACCGAATTACACCTATATCTCCCAGCTTCGGCACGCAAAGCACTTTTAAAACCTGTTTAGTTTATTTACACCTGTCCTTCATATGCCACACTTCTACTAATATCTCTTCTGACATGCACAGCACTACCCAGTATTTAGCACATTTAGAGTAAATGGAACAACAACATGTAAAAATCTTACAGATATTTAACAAAAATTCCTTGCCCTCTAGGATCATGGCTCAACATCTGGGTTTTAGAATGGGACGTAGCTAGGGTTCTGCCAGATTGAAAAGGCCACTGTTCCTGGTGGCACAAGGAGACTGTTCCTCCACTTCCTGCCCCTCCTCTAACCAAAGGACCAGCATGGCATGGAGAGGATGAAAAATGATAAAAAAAAAAAATCCTAAGGAAACCATTCCCAAAGTTTCATCTGACAAGCAACAATGGATATCTTCACCAGCAAACCTACAAAGAATGAGAGAGGCACAGGATTGTGTCAAGTGGGATATGGTATCAGAAAAGAAAATACCAAAAAAGGCAAGAAAAGGAGTCTTATAGTCGAGAACGCATGATCTAAGGGATGTGCATGCATCTTCATTTGTTTCAGTAGTTTATTTCACACACATAAATTTGATTTTAAGCACATAAGCAATGATTATGTATATAAAGGATAATTTTATGACGGTACACAGGTAGAGCTAAAATCTGCAAGTAGAAAGTACTCACAGAATTTAGCCTGAATTTTCAAAGTGCACTTACATGTACAATAGGGATGTGCATTTGTTTTTAATGAATGAAAAAAAATGCAACAGAATCAGGCCCATTTTTGGTTTGTTCCAAAAGCAATGAACTGAAAACAGCTTCCAATGAAAATACCCCCAAATTTTTGAGTATTTTTGTATTTGTTGCTTAAAAAATAAAATGGACCTCCGACGACACCAGACCTTGGCGCTGGCCTGACACCAAGGCCAAGTCCCAGGCCTAGTGCCTAGTCCTGTCATTGAGGTCTAAGCCTGTACTAGGACTCAGACCTGAGGCCTGACCCCAGTGTCAAGGCTTAGGCCTAGTCCTGTCACTGATGCTTGGTCCTGGTGCTGGGCCCCCAGCTCTGGCCATGAGGTTTGACCTCAGTGCTGGAGCCTGGCCTTAAAACCTAATCCTGCTGCCAAGGCCCAAGCCCAGCTCCGAGACCTAGCACCAAGGCCTAGGCCCGAGCTCCCAAAATTATCTTCATGTCCCAGTGCATCAAAAATTAAGCTATCTGTTTAGGCGATGGTGCCAGAGTGAAGTCACTGCAATGCCTTCCTCCAGAGCACATGGCACCATTTTTTGGCCTGGAACAGCCCAGCCAGGGCTGCTGGAGGCCCTAGGTTTTTGGGGGGTTTTTTGTTGTTGTGGCTTTTATTTGCATAACTCCCCTCCCCGGGGCAATTTTCAAAAGCCCATTTACCCATAAAAGCCAGGGTTTTATGCACGTAAACCTTTTTGAAAACCAGGCCTATAGAGGGTAATTTTATAACAGCATAAGCAGGAATAAAGTCTGTGAATAAGTCCACTTTGAAAAATAGGGCAGTGCTTGGAAACCCTGCCAGACTTATGTGCACACGTTTAGACCTCCTTCAGAGCAGAGCGTGCACATCGGCACACACACTTCCAAAAATTTTTAAAAAAGTGTGCACGTAAATAAATTTCCCTGCCCCAACTCCTCCCCCGGAAATGCCTCTTTGTTGTGCGCATAAAAATACGTGCGTGAGTTATATGCACATAATTTTACAAGCACAGTCCTCCCAGGGGAGTTTCCAAAAGCCCATATCTTGCATAAAATTGGGTTTTATGCTCATAAATGCTTTTGAAAATAAGGCCCGCAAAATGCCATTTACTTGCATGAACTATATCGAAACAAATGAAACAAACCAACAAAATGCAATGTAAAAAAAAAAAAAAACCACACACAATAAAAAAAAGGACAAATCAAAAGAATGAACCAAAGTAAAAAAAAAAAAAAAAAAGTTTTGTGTGCACATCCCTGCAATGAACACTTCACTCCTAGAATAAGAGATGGAAAAGATTGGATGAATTGCGTCCTTGGATGAATTGCGTCCCATACGAATCAGAATCCCAGTGTGTGTGTGTGCTTGTCTGTCTGTGCTTGCTTACTCTGAATTCAGCTAAGTTCTTTCAGTTTGCTGCAATGTGCGAAACACCGGCATTCAGATTCGCAGTGGGCGAATCCTTGAAAGTGTGAAGCCGATGTTCAAATGCGTTCCGATTTTAAATCGTAGCGCGCTGTTTATGAGATGTGAAAAAGATGATTGCAGCTCCTGTAAAACCAGTGTAAGGCTCCTGCTTGTACAGTGCTCTTCTAAACTATTGCAGGCCCAGAGATGAAGCTGTGAGGCAGAAGAGTTATAACATGAAATATAACTGAAAGGGCTGAGCAGTCAGTTCAAATTGGACTATAATTAAATGTTTAGAAAATTCTGTGCTTAGCTCATTTTAAAATCAAGTGTTTCTTTGTAGCAATTTCCTTTCTTTAATTACAATTTCCTGTCTAGTTTGACATTTACAACACAATCTTGGGGGACATGTTTGTGATTTATTATTCTTGCTCCTATCAGGACATCACTCTGCAGAAATTAGTTTATAAAATAAGAGCTCAAATTATTATGGCCTTTGACCAATAAAGCTGACTCATAATTTCAGACCCTAGGAAAAAAAATATATATTTTTTTTTTTTGACAGCCAAATGCAAAACACTGTTTGGGAACGATGTGGGAATTTTCCCCTGTTCTGAAACAATAAGAAATGTATAATCAGACAGGGTGGAGGATTGGTGTGGAGGATGAAGGATGTGGCATGAGAAAAGCAAAGTTGGGACTTCGTTAATTGTTTCATGGAATTGGAATCATCGTTCCACTAGCACCGAGGTCACACACATGGCTGTGCAATGCAAGAGCTCACACAGGTTCAGCTTATGGCTTGTTAGGTTCTCAGTATCTCTTGCAGGCTGGTTTATGCAGATCTATAAAAAAAAATGGATGAAAAATACTATAACACAAAGCTAGCCCTCCTTTCTACTAGGTAATCATACTAGCTAGGGTTTAAAAGGCACAAAAAAAAATGATTGATTGTCTCATGGTTTGGTTTTAATGTCGGATATTGCACATACCCACGGAATTGTAAAAACTAAACAAAACCCAGTTTACCAACACAATTCAGAATATTGCAAAATTTTGCATAGTTTAAAAAAGGTAAAAATGCTTATAAATATAAAACTGAGAAACATATTAGAAAAATATTATCCAGACATGGTTCTGTTTTGAGTGAAGTCTTCTTTTCCATTTACTAATATATTAGTTTGATTTTTCAGATAAAATGAAGCCACACTGCTCATTTTTTTTTTAGATTTTGGCTAATTTTAATGTGGATTGACTACATGCATCTTTTTATTTTTGGTTAAATCAAGGTCACCACACAGTTCATGTGAGAGATTTTGCACAGATTTTGATCCTTATGGCCCTAGGTTTGTATTGAGAATATAACCACAACAAGTTGCAAACTTTTATGTGAGATTATCAGCGAGAGCCATTGTTAGCCGATCAGATGTTTCCATTATGTTGAGCACAGAGTAATGAAGATAAGAAAGAATGACATGATCACTGTCATAATAGAAAATAAAACACATAAGAATAAGAATAACATAATCACCATCACCATGTAAGATAAAACACATAAGAATAAGAATATGACATAACCACCGAAACCATGTAAAATAAAAGAAAAATACTTATATATCTTCAGTAAGGCACAGAACAGACTTTTTTTTTCCCAATTTGTTTTGGTTTTTATTTTGTTATATTTTGTTTCATTTCTTTTTGTTTATTTAAAATGAAAAAAAAAAAAGAAACAAAAACAAAATAAAAACAAAAATTGAATGGAAAAACAACCAGAAGGGTCCACAACCAAAAATCACCCCCTACTCCTGGGCATTGACCTGATCCTCTCCAGCCCCTCCATTAGACCCTCTTGTTGAAAATTTCTTCATGGAGCCAGGAACAGTTCCCGAGCAGAGTGAGCGAACAATGCCAGTGTACATTTTTGCCATACAGAACAACTGAATGGGCCTGACCAGTACCATTTTCATGGCAAAAGCACCGGCTTCGATCTGGCAGTGCCATTTGCAATAGCGGTAACTGTGGGGCAGGAGTGACTTGGGGTTCACTCCTGCCCCATAAATACAATTTTCAACAAGATAAAAGGTTGGGAAAGGAGAAGATCAGAGAAGAATCTTTAAAAAAAACAAACAAACAAACCCAAAAATGAACAAAATGGTGGAGTTTTTTTTGTTTCACACTGAACGTGGATAAAGGTACACACAGGGATCAACAGTGTGCATACTTTTACCTGCGGGAAACGGAGGTAGGCTCAGAGGCAAGGTTGCGTGAACGGAGGTCACAAGGCTCCTAGGTCTGCATTTTCAAACCTAAGCATTGTTGTTTTGCGGGGAGGAAGTAGTGGCAGATTACTGCTCGTACGTTTTCCTTATAAAGTGAAAATCTGCTCATACCTTTCCCTTTGAGAATGGGCGCAAGCTTCTTGGATAAAGGACGCTGCGGGCAGCAATACCACTACCTGCCTAGTTTTGAAAATTGCCCTCTAAAGCAACAGAGTTGTAGTGGTCGTAAAATCCTCGCCCATATTAAAAACCTGTTGTTATTTCAGAGCGACATTGCTAGAAAAAAATTGTTACCAACCGCTGTCATTCAGGACCAAAATTAAAAATGAAACATTAAATTTCTTCCTCCTTCCCCTCTCTGAAGAAGTACAGTCATGTGCAATGTCATGGTGGAAATTGTAGTCCCCAGTAGGAACATTTTTTGACTCATTTTCAGTAATGTTTCACTGAAATAAAATTTGTTGCTAATATGGCTATGTGTTCTGCAAATCTCTTTAACGATGGAGGCACTTAAAAATCGGTAATGGTCTTCCCCTTTCTTTAGGCTTGGCTACATTTCTCAATTTCTATTGTTCTATTCAAAGGGCACCACTAGGTTCAGGAGAGGAATTCACTGTTCTAACGTACCTCTCTTATAGCGTCATTGCTGGTAAGGACAAAATAAATTATTAGATCTCCTGACTTCTGCCAGAATCTAATAGGATGGCTCTAATCACTTCCTGTTACTCTGTGCTATCTATGGGTAACCTTTATGATTTTCAAAACTGGTAATGAAGAGAGGTGAGCAGTTCCAGGTCTATCTTCCCTCCCAAATCCTTTTCCCTCATCCACAGAGGACATCTCTATGCTCCCCACCCCCCCCCTCCAACTGCTATTTCTTCTTTTCCCAGTCCTCAAACTCCTTAAAATAGAAGTCACTCCATAGTTTATTCCAAACCAACAACTGTTATTGTTCTGGTAAAAAAAAAAAAAAGCATCCATCAGAGAATGAAATAGAGTAGAATGGATTCGTTGATTAAATCAGGGCCATAGGCTTACACAGCTAAGCTGAGGTAGTTATAAAAAGACCGAAAAGTTCTGGTATAAATGTTTCCACAACTACATACAGTTGTTCCCTTATAAAAGGGAGAATCAATTCACATTTACAACATCTTCTACTCCTTCCTCTATTCAACAGCTCACAGGACTATCAGTAAGATACAATTTTCTCATTCCCATTAATTTTTTACCATCGAAATGTGTCCCTTCTTTATGAGATACCATGGATATCACAGACCCAAAAATCAAGGTAAACATCACCAAACATTTCAGTGCTCACTACTTCTTATACACTCTCTCTTCTCCAAGGATCAAGAATCTCTTTCTCCCAGATTTCATCCAGGCAACAGTCATGAATGTCCCTGGTGTCCAGGCCTCAGGTTGGATCTCCAGTTGTCTGCCCATTGGAAGACACACCATTCCTTGGCTGCTTCCCTGAGAGGAGAACTGCCTATCACCTCAGATCTTTCCCCTTGAGGGGGAAACCCCCGCTAGGCTCATCTCACTTGAGAGGCAGCCCTGGGCTGAACCCACTCCCTGGATGGATGCTCGCCAACTAATCCATGATGGCAACTCCCCTCAAAATCCTAAACCACCCTTTTCATAATGCCTCTAGAGGAATTAGTTTCCTTACCTTCTTAAAGCACTGCATACCCTTAGTCGACATGACACAGGATACTTACTTCTCCCCATGTTCACCATAACAATCTGCTATCTAGCAGTCATTGTGAAGATCACACACTTACATTTCAGTTAACCTGAAAAGGCAAGGTTTATGTTTTCTGTAGTGATGTCTCCTCCACCTAGAATGGTTTCAACACTTCTTAAGTGACAGAGAACACTCCCCGATGGGAGACTCGTCACATACCATTCACTGGCAACATAGGTGGACGGAACCTGTCAGGGCACATAAGTGAATTTTCAGCCACTTCCACAATGTGTGCACTTTCAGCCACGGTAAAACGTGGCATTCCTGGAGGCATAACTTGGTCATGCACATACATGAAAGTTTAAGTTGTCTCAAACGTGGGTGCCTTAACTATGCATGCACAATTTTTTTTAAAGTGCATGCATACTTTTTATCTTCAAAACTGTCTAAATCTTCATACAAAAACTATACTGCTGTTTTTGGTTGAAGGTCTGGTTGCTTTGCACGGGCTGAAAAGCATGCACGTGCTTAGTCTCTTAGGCACTTTACTGAAAATGTACCTGCAGAAAACCCTTTTCCCCAGGGAGGGTATTTTGCTACAGACCATTGTAAACTACTTTGAAAATGAGCAGATAGCTGCATTCCCCTGCTCAGCATATGCACACACACCGACACCTGCTAGAAAGGAAGTTGATTATTTAAGCTTCAGAAAAAGGCTTAAGGCTCTCCTTTTTTGTGCAGGTGTACAAATTATTTTATGATCCAATTAGTTTTAGATGATTTTTGTCTAAAACAGCAGAGACATCAAACAGCCAATAATTAAAGCTCTTATGGATTAATAAAAAATCACCAATTTTCCATACCTGGGAACTTTTGATTTCCAATCACCCTGAGATTGTTGTGGGTGTGTGTGTGTGTGTGTGTGTGTGTGTGTGTGTGCGCTCACACAAACATTCCCCTCTCTCTCCAATGTGCACAAAACACGCGTTCTCAATCTCTCACAGAAACACAATTTCTCTCTCTTCCCCCACATACACACACTCTCTCGTCACACATAAGCACTCTCTACCTCTTTCTCACAAAAACACAAATCTCTCTCCCCCCCACACACACATACATGTGCTCGCTCTCTCCCCCCACACATACATGTGCTCGCTCTCTCTCCCCCAACACACACACACACATGTGCTCTCTCTCTCTCCCCCCACACACACATGTGCTCTCTCTCTCTCTCCCCCCACACACATACATGTGCTCTCTCCCCCCCTCACCCAGAGACAGGACACTACCAATATCCCTCCATCTCTCCCCCCCCCCAGACACCAGGAACATCCCCCTCTCATGTTAAATCTCTCTCAAGTGTTTTCCTACCCGGTGGTGGCCCCTGCTGCACTGCTCTCTGTCTCCATCCCAAAGCCTCCTCCTGTGGCAGCCACGGCCCAGGGTGGACCCTCCTTTTCCCTGTGCCCTGTTGCTCCCCTTTCTCGGGAGGTCCGGATGGGCAGGGAACCCTTTTCCCGCAGGCAGCGGCAGCGCCTGCCTCCCCGCGTGCCCCGGCTCTTTGGCCTGCACGCGCTCAGCTGCTGGCGAACCGCGCTGACAGCGGGCACTGCGCCTGCGCCAGCCGGTCCTGGGCGGGAAGAAAGGAGGAAGCTGCGGTAGCCCGTGGTGCGGCATTAAAGGCCTTGCTCTGGAGTGGAAGTCGCCACGGCATGACCGGCAGAGGCGGCGCCTTTCGGGCAACGGCGCCTATGGCCACGGCCACGTTGGCTATGGCACTGGTCTCAAGCTACTTCTCTGTATCTGCATTTTCATTGGTTGCCTCATAGACTTTTGTGCTGCATGCATCATGACCGATGCCAAGCTTTCAACAGAGGGCATTGAGTTAACCTATGTATTTCTTTTGCACATCTTCCCGGTATTTCACATTTGCTCTTAATTTTGTGGACAAGGAAAGTATATTGGACACATAGTGTAAAAGCCCATATTCTTTCAACATCCACGGGAATTGCGGGTTAATAACGTCAGTGGTGATATTTGAACTCATCAACACGCAGAATGTAGTTAACCGAAGAGAGTATTGCAGGTACGTGTTATATTTACAAATTAATCATGGACTGCTGAACCTCCATCTTTCAGTTAGTTCTATAATAAATGCAAACCACAAAAGAAAGAATTAGCCTTTGACTGTATTCTTTAAAGCAAGACAATAGCCACAGCAGACATTTTGGCGATTCGGTTTCAGCAGAGCTTTTGGGTCACCGATGGATTGAATTCTTAAATACTTTCAGGTTTCCCCATCCCTGGCAATTATCCTTCTGCTGTGCATCTAGAGTTGCCGCTCTGTGAACTGAAAACTGCACAAAACATCTCAAAGTATTGATTGGTATCCTTGTTCCCTCATCTGAAGACAATAAATGTAAGAGTGGCCTGTCGGAAGGAATTTTATACTGTTGGTTTCTCTCAGCCACCCATATCATTGCAGTCACAAGGAGCAGTTTGATATGCAGTGTGCTTCCCTGGCTCCAACATAAGATTTTATTGTTTTCAAAATAAGTGTGGCACAGGAGTCACTGTATTTTTGTTGGATTAAATCCTGCAGAAGGAGAGGGGAGTGTGGCATATGCTGTGCACATTGTATCAGCCTTTCCTTGAGCACATTACAAGTGGCTATAAAAAGAGCAAAAAAACACAACTTTTGTTTTCATAATATGGTTTTCATTTGATCTTTAGCATTTTAGGTATATACAGACAGATCTGGTAAGAGTGTAAATACATATGAATCGCCATGCTGGGTCAGACAAGGTCCATCGAGCCCAGCATCCTGTCTCCAACAGTGGCCAATCCAGGTCGCAAGTACCTGGCAGATCCCATAAAATAGATCTAATTCCTGTTACTCACTCCCAAGGATAGCAGTGGCTTTCTCTAGTCTACCTGGCTAATAACGTGCTATGGGGACCTTTCCCTCCAGAAACTTGTCCAAACCTCTTTTAAACCCCGCTGTGCTAGTTGCCTTCATCACGTCCTCTGGCAACAAATTCCACGGCTTGACAGTGCCCCGAGCAAAAGTATTTTCTACACGCTGCTTTGGAAGATGCATGTACAGCGTGCACTGCTACCTGCACAGTTTTACATTACACAGTACCCAGTTTATATGTTGTTTATCGCACCCCCCCCCCCCCCCCAACCTACATATTGCAGATCCCATCTTTCTCTGCAGTCTGCCTTGTGCCTTTTCTAGGAAAAGTGGAAATACCACATAGAAATAAATAAATAAATAACTAGGGCAATACTCAGTAAAACTGGCAAAGGTTTCCAGATAAAGGTATGTAAATAATTTTAGGAAAACATTCAGCAAAAAAAAAAAAACCCCAACTTACCTTCCGCTTAAAAATGCATGGTTAATATTACCCAGATATCTGTACCCAGATTACTTCGCCTCTCAATGCCTTAATGAATATTGCCCGACTGCACGTCCCCGTCCCCCCCCCCAGGGATCCCCCTCCCTGCTGCTAAGTTATATAACCAAGAAAGACAGGGGGTACCCCAAGGTCACCCCGCGGAATCTCTCCGCCTTTGTAGCCAAAAGATAAATCAAAATGTGGGGGCTGCGGGAGGCCTGCCCCCTCCAGCCCAGCCCTCTGATACCACATTAAAAAAATAAAATAAAATGTCTGCCCCGGTCCTGCTAGTCTTACCCCCGCCCGAGTTATTTAAATATAAAGCAGTGGATCTAGGCCCCTATCCTGCCGCTCTCCTGGCAGAGGCCGGCATTGCTCCGACAGCGTGCGCTTCTCCGGCAGCTCATGCTAACGGCGTTGCTGCCAGGGCCATCTCCGGACACCGCCGGAAACACGGGTGAAGGCTCAGCCACTTCCCGGTTTGGGTACAGGGAGGACCGCTGGCCACCCCCCCCCCCCCCCCGGTGAGTTAGGGGATCCCACTAGGGGGCGCTGTGGGCTCTCCCCGCTTCCTTTACCCTGAGCAGGCGAGGATGGTTTTGCGGGTAACTTTGCGCCAGAGGTTTCTCTGGCCAGAGTCAGCCAGATAACTGTACCCGGCCAGCACTGATAAATGTAAGCCCTGTCCCCCCCCCCGAAAACGCCTCTGCGCCAGTAACATTTTAACCGAGCAAACCACTTACCCAGTTAAAATCTACCTGCTGAGAAGCGCCAGAAATTCAAAAAACTCTGGGTTTGTCTGACTAATTGAATAGTTTTCCAGATAAACTCTTTTGTATATCAACCTCAAAGGCAGCTAAGAAATAAATGATAACGATGTTTAATTCAGGGAAAGAAAACTGCATATATATATATATATGATTTTCAGATTTATAGGTCCCTTCCCTCCTCTGCTGCACTGAATGCTTTGAAAATGTCTATTTTGCATTGGCCAATATTCAGAGAGAAATAATACAGGTAGTTTCCTTGTAAAACATTCCATAAAGTCCCTGTGTAGTTTGCAACTGCATGGACTATTTGACATTGCTCCCTCAGAGCATCTTATGCCATTATATCTCTGTATATCTTATGACATCTTATGCCATTATCATTGTAAGATCTCTGTCGATCTTACAATTACATCATTTTGTCTCTCCCCTATCCCCTTGTCTCTTTCTCAGACACCTTCCTCCCCTGTCAAAAAATTTGCTCGTCCTTCTCATTTGCTCATCAACCCCTTTTTGTCTGCATCCAAGTTTTACTTCCTTGTTTAATGTAATGCAATTCTTTTGCAATGGTTATTGTTATTATGTAAACCGAGGTGATTTGTAACTTGTTACATGAATATCGGTATATAAAATTGCTAAATAAATAAATAAATTATAGGCTGTCTTGTAGTGACCAAATCCCAGTTCCATTCAGAAACGTCTTATTTCGATATCTGTATTAAAACCAATCAAAACGATAATAGTATTTGCATGCGTAAAGATTGATCAGCTTGTCGCATGTAATATATCTGAAGGGTGAACAGAAATCCATAAGTGCTCAAGAAACAAGACAAAAACACTGGCCACCTGTCTAATGGGGAAAGCAACATCCATTAAGTCCATTAACTATAACACTGAAATCAATGTTTAAACCGCACAAACTAATTAGCATAATTCATATTGCAACCAAGTTTAATTATATTTAAAATGACAGCTTAATTTTCCCTCTCTTGAACAGGTTACTACACCGTTTTTCTTAGGTTTACCGAGGGTGTATGCTGATTTCAGTTTTTCAATGAGATCAAACAAAAAAGGTATTTCAGCTCTATGAGGAATGATAAATTGCAGCTCCGTGGTTGAGGTTTTGCTTTTTTTTTGTATTATTTTCAAAAAACTTTATTAAAGGAACTAACAGAACAGTACAGCCAGCAGATTAACAAGAAGAAAAGAACAGGTGGCAGAACTGAGTTTCAAACCACTTTCTTTGCTTGCTATATTTTGCAAGAAGGTACTGTTACATTATTGCAAAATACTAATTTTTACTACCTTTTATATGCTAAAGAAAATTTAGAAGTGATTTCTCTGCTTCAATACTTTCTCGTGAAGCTTTCATTCATTTTGAATCTTGTAATCCTCTAACGTACTCCCATGCTGCCTTGTAATTTTTTTGGGTACAATCATTTTATTAAAAAATCTGTGAAAATGACTGGAAGTGGAGAACTCCACCTTCTTTTGTATTTTTGTTAACATTAGAGATTTACAGAAACAAGTTGAACTCAAACCAGGAGAATTTCAGCTTGGCTTGAGTTTGATAGAACTTTTATTTTATTTTTTAAAATTGTCTTCATATCTGCTTGATAAAGTCAACAGTTTCCACAGAAAAGTGTCGCTGATTTGTGGGCGGATTTAAAAAAAAAAAAACCCGCACATAAAAAAACGGGTAATGGGATTTGCGCGCACAAGAGCCAGGCCTCTATGAAGGGGTGGTCCAGGACAGCGCTATTAATCGCTGTCCCGGAGCCTCGAACGCCGGCTGGCTGCCGGCACGCACAAGTTACTTCAGGTCGGGCCCTGAAGTAACTTGTAGAAGAAAAGGTAAAACAAAAACAAAAGGGCAAGTTAGAGGGGAAGGGAGGTTAGGGTAGGGGGTAGGAAAGTTCCCTCCCAGTCCGCTCCTAAATTGGAGCGGATTGGGAGGGACCTGGGGGAGCCCCGATCTCATCGCCACGTGAATTTGCATATTTTTGCCCCCCCCCCTTGCGCGCATGTTATAAAATCGGTGAGTCCATGTGCGCTCGCGCATATGTTTTAAAATCTACCCTTTACTGTGGAAGTGTTGATTGGTGGGAATCCACATTGATTCTGACCCCTGAAGATCCCACCCCCCCAAGCATCAAGAGAATGTGATTGAATGCCGATGAAGATTTGCCAATTCAAGGAATCCTTGTCAAACTAAGGAGTTTATTTACTACTGGCTTTTTCTCATTTTGTGCCTATAGAAAAATGCTTAGTAAATAGGGCTCTATGTTTGAACTAATTTGACAAACCTATAAATCTTCCAGGATCATTGAACCAGATCAGAAAATTTATTTTAAAAATTTGAACAGCTTTCGGTAACATCCAAAGGACCCTCACCCTTGGATAATCACAAGGAGTCTAGAATGAAAAATGTATGTTGCATTTTATATTTCCTAGAGGTATAATTAGTAGATGGTATGACCCAGTGGTGTTCATCCAGGCATGTGAATGCAAGCACCCACCACTAGGTGGCGGTTAAGTGTATCCTAAGTGGGAGCACATGGTCTCTGTCACTGTCTATTATGCTGTAGAATCTCTTATGCTCTCTGGCTCTTTGTGTCTGTAAGACATGGGCAGGCCCCTGGAGAATCACAGCATATACACTGGCCCCAATAAGGAGGAGAAGGAGAGGTTGATGGAGGCCCTAGAAAATATGGGCTCTTGTGCAATGCGCTTCCAGCCAGAGGGCATGTTTTACTACTACTACTCTGTTAAATATTGGATAATTGTGACAAACAGTGTGGAAGGTTAAATCCGTCTTCTAGAGTTGAACATTTAGAATTGTGTTCTTTTCAGATCATGCCATTATTTAGAAAAAGTTGATACAAATTAAAGTAGTACAAAATTTCGCATACTTGTAAAGTACAAGATACCAATATGAATGTGACATTGCATTCTGTTTATCAGCTTATTGGTATACAATCAAAGCTCTCTAAAAGAGGCCTTGGTATTAGATACAGTGTGAATCTAATACAACTAGCTTTCACATTTCTGCTTCCAAGGCTTTTAAGTTGTTCTCAGCCTTGAGTTTTCAGAGTGTCATTGGCATGCCAAGATATTGTGGGTTGTTTTTTTTTTTTTTATTTCTATTGGCATTCCATAGAATTTCAGGGTTTGCAGTCCTGCTGTGTCCACTGATAAACAGGTCTACGGATCCTGTCAGGGTTTGGGATGGCAGTTACAAAAACCCAAGTCATCCATGCTTAGTTGCTTGCATTGCCATTTGCAGCACGTAAGGATTATTATACTCGTCAGCCCAAGGTCCATCAAGCCCAGCATCCTGTCTCTGGCAGAGGCCAATCCAGGTCACAAGTGCCCAGCGGGATCCCAAAGATTAGATCTATTCCTTTTGACTCATAATCAGGGGTAAGCAGCCGCTTTCCCAGGTCTATACGGATTATAATGATTTATAGACTTTTCTTCTGGCTACGCTAACTTTGTTCACCACACCTTCTGGCAATAAATTCCACTGTTTAGTTAGCACTGGGTGAAAAAAAATCTCTCTGTGATTTGTTTTACATGTGTTGCCTATTATCTTCATGGAGTGTTCCCTAGTCATAAGAACATCAGAAATTGCCATGCTGGTTCAGACCAAGGGTCCATCAAACCCAGCATCCTGTTTACAACAAACCAGGCCTACGTTTGGAAAGGGCAAATAATTATTCCCTGTTTACCTGTTCCACCCCATTCAAGATTTTAAAGGTCTCTATCATATTTTCTTTCGGCAGTCTCTTCTTCAGGCTGAAGAGCCCTAACCTATTTAGCGTTTCCTCATAGAGGAGTCATTCCACCCCCCTTTATCATTTTGGTCACCTTTCTCTGCACTTTTTCCACTTCTGCTATGCTGTATCTTTTTTGGAAATGGGGTGACCAGATTGCACACAATACGTAAGGTGTGGTGGTTGCATCATGGATCAATACATGGATCAATTCTTTTCGTACTAATAGCTATCATTCTTTTTTAGTCACCCTCAAGCATTGGGCCAGGAATTTCAGAGGATTATCCACAATGATTCCAAGATCCTTTTCCTGGGTAGTGAAACTGGCATTTTGTGGGCCTTCTGCCTGCTGAAAAGGTGGTGCCCTGCTAACGAGGCTACAGAATAGACTTTAAGTGAGGTAGCCTCAGATTTATGTTAACTGGGACAACACCGCCCCCTTCCAAGGATCCAGATTGATCCTTGGGAGATTCAAAAGAGGCTGCAAGAAAAGGCTCAGTGTTCATTCAACTTGATGGCCGAGGGATGCAGAGTGGGAAAGCGAACCTCCATGGCTACAGAGTAGGCCTGGACGCAGAATGGGAAATATCAGTGAAGTAAGCTGAACTAAACACCCACGGCGAGTAACAGATTGCTGAACCAGATTCTGTGTGATTTGTAAAGGAAACTTGAGTCTATAAATAAAACCCAGACATTTGTGTCTAGAAGGGGCCCTTAACCTGACGGGAACTCAGCATCAAGTACTGCTCCATTTAGTTTTTTTTCTAACTAATTTCCTCATGTTTTCATTGTCTCCCTGCAGTAGCTTTCCTTAATGCCCTCCAGAATGTTAAACTTGATCACTATTGCCAAGTGACCCCCGGCACTATTACGTCTTGTACCACATGCTGTGTCGCAGTGAGGATGAGTTCTAGAGCAGACCCCTTTTCTCCTCTGTTCCAGAAGCAGCTGCTCCATGAAGCAGTCAATGGCATCTAGAAACTTTACCTCCTTAGCCTGTCCTGGCGAGACATTTACCCGGTCTCCCATTATCTCCATGTTAGCTTTCCTCACTCCTGTTGGCATGTGGCCCATGATATCACTAAGACTGATCCTATGCCACATCTTCGCTTGCTGCGGTTTTAAAACAGTTTGGGAGGAAAAAAAAAAAAAAAGCCACAAACGAAAAAAATATTTTTGTGCTAATGAAGTTATCTAATTAACATGTTAAACCTCCCCTTATTCTTCTTTCTGCGTGGTTGGATGATACTGAATAACTTTGAGGGCTCGAAGCTTTAAACCATAAGTGATATGGCATCATTCCTGAGAGGAAAGGGTTCCTGAGAAAGGTCATTAATGATGCATGTTCTACTGAAGTGTCTCATGACTTCTCATGTAACCACTTTGCTTCCTCAATGGTGTTACTGTGGGTGCTCTGCCACGATATATGGCACTTCCTAGAGGTATGTGTACAATTTTATTTGGGACTTTACTGGTAACACCAGGCTCATTCCTTTTGGTTACGCTAGCCAGACTTAACGTGCAGCACAAAAATGACACTCTTATCACATTTGCTCAGATCACAACATTTTGTAGTTATAAACTAGAAAGGATTTCCCCAAGAAATGTTGAGATCTGGGCAGTCACCACCAACCCCTTCTTGCCCGATTGATTTCAAGTCCCCAATGAGCGTCCCCTTTTCTGCAGTCGCCAGAGCGGCTATAAAACATATTTGAAGTCCTTCTCTTGAAACCAGAATATACAGGATGACGCAACTGGTGACCAGGATCCATCCTGATTTAAACTGCTCCTCAAATGCTGCTCCTCACTTGTAACAAAGCACCAGAAAAAGTGAAAGTGTCTGGTGCAGAAGAAGAAATTCTCAGCAGGAAAAGAGAGCAAATATTACCTTTGAGGAGGGTCGCCAGTGAGACCCCACCTCGAATCCCGGGTTCCACGCTGGAGGCCAAATTATTGTAAGAACATCGATAGGATGGAAAGAGTTCAAAGAAGGGCTATTAAGGGGGAAATGTTCAAAGGGTCCGCATTGGGACAAAGAGCACATATACTTTTCACCTGTGAACTTGGCACCAGTCTTCACAGAAACAGTGTATACTTTCCTTTGTAACCTTCTGCAGGTGCAAAGTAAGCACATTCACTTGCATTTTCTGTGGGTAGATTTCTGCTGAAAAGTCAGGCACAAAATGTGAAAATGCAATCCATGCATGTATTTCTCCTCTCCCAGCCTAAGCACGCACCTGGGAAGGAGCACCTTCTCTCAGCGTAGCTTAAGGTCTGTTCATTGTGGGGCAGATTTTCAAAGGGATACGCGCGTAACCCTGAAAAGCTGCCCCTTCCACCCCCTGCGCGCAAGCCCCGGGACGCACGTAAGTCCCGGGGGCTTTCCTGAGGGGGGGGCATGTCGTGGCCGGCGTGTCATCGGGGGGGGGGGGGCGTTCCAGGGGTGGGGCCGTGAGCATAGTTCCGGCCCAGGGGGCGTTCTGGGGGCATGGACCTCTGGACCAGCCCCCAGAACGCCCCCGGGCCGGAACATGGTGCCCCGGCGTGCGCAACTTTTGAAATAAAGGTGGGGGAGAATTAGTTAGGGCCGGGGGGGGGGGCAGGTTAGTTAGGGGAAGGAAAGGGAAGGTGGGGGCGCCGGAAAGAAAGTTCCCTCCGAGGCCGCCCCACCCCAAGAAAGCAGAAAGCAGTCTGTGCTTTCCCAAGACCTCCTGCCTCCCCTTCTTCCAGTCCAGCATTTCAATTTGCCATTGTGGAGAGTGCAAGCGTTCTTCACAAGCAGCAGACACTGGAGTACCCTCCTGCTGCCTGAGGTGAGAGAGCCGACGGAGGTCGAGGGGCCGGCCGTTCTTTAGGAGGGTGGGCAAAGAAGCCCCTGAAGGGATTATAATTTTTAGTCTAAGGCATCTGGGATGGGAGGAGTCCTCAGAGGCCTTCAACCATTTTGTATTGTAAAATGTATACAAGTTTATTTCTGTGAGAAACAAACAGCTCTGATGTATTTTTTGTATGAAAAACTGGTATATTAAGTTTTAGAGAAGTGCATTTGTTTAAAACAAATGCCAAAAAAAAAATGCAATGGAGGCCATTTCCGGTTCATTGCAAATGGAAAGAACAGAAAAACGCTTCCTATGAAAATACCCCAAAATGTTCAAGGTGCTGAGGTGCTAGGCCCATGCTGGTACAGAGGCTAAGCCTGGAACAGGGCCTGGTGCCCATGTCAGGGCCCAGGACCAAGGTCTGCCTAGGCCTCGATGTATGAGCTGGGCAATTTTGTGGCCTGAAAATGCCCATCCGGGGTAGCTGGAGGCCTGCTTTTTTAAATAGGTTCCTTTTTATTGTTTGTTTTAGTTTTTTTCAATTTTGACAAATGACCCAAACTGAAAAAAAAAAAAAAATTAAATGAACCAAATAAAAATGAACGAAAAAAACCTGAAATGAAGAAATTAACCAAACTGACCATTTTGGGGCTGCACATCTGTATTAAGAGGATATCTCCACACAGCTGAATATTTGTGCGTATATAACCCCATGTAGATCTACTACAGTATATTATAATCTGCACGTATTTTGTACGTGCAGATTATAAAATATGGGTGTATCTACCCTCCAACATACCCACGTAAGTTGTGCTGCGCGCGAACACCTGCAATGGATTGAAAGCGTGCGCTTTATCTATTTTATAAACATACGTGTGCATATTTTCTGCGTGAGAAAAATATGACGGACATACACGGAAGTGGGTATATTTTTAAAAATGCATGCCTACTTAAAATCACCAGTTTGTCGATACAGCCAACAGTTCACCAATTCATCAAGACCCTCTTAGTGCTTAAAACATAAGAAGAAAACATAAGAAAATGCCATACTGGGTCAGACCAAGGGTCCATCAAGCCCAGCATCCTGTTTCCAACAGTGGCCAATCCAGGCCACAAGAACCTGGCAAGTACCCAAAAGCTAAGTCCATTCCATATTACCATTGCTAATGGCAGTGGCTATTCTCTAGGTAATAACACATTTTTATTCTCTTCACCATGGCCAAAACATAAGAACATGCCAATCTGGGTAAGACCAAGGGTCCATCAAGCCCAGCTTCCCCCCCACCCCCCTCCCCCAGTTTACCCAGAGCTCCCACCCAACAATAGGAGAGAATAGACATGTCCGATATCATTTGCGCTAGATAATTAGCAAGTGTCAAATTGCGCAAACATCTTGCCGAATGTATTCACGTAAATCTCTTAGAAAATAGCAACTTATGTGTGTATGTGCCAGCATGCCCCAAACATACTCCCTTTTTTCTCACCTACATTTGCTCGTGAAAGTGGATGGATATATACACGTATATGTGACCTGTTTGGAAATTAAGACTTACACATGAGTGCATCACATCACATATAAGTGTATTTGCTGTTTTCTCGGGCATAACTCATTTGAAAATCCACCTCTTCATTTTTAAATAAACAAAGCTGAATCAGAAGCGGGGGAATAATAGAGGATGTGGAAGTGATCATCCGCACTAACCTGCTCTGCAATTTTGGGCCATTTAACATGGGGGATAGTGCTATGCAAAGCATGCACAAGATAAAAAGATCCATTCTTCATTTAGCATGGACTGTTTAGTGGTCATGCATTCCCTATGCCATTATTTTAGTGAATCTGACATTAAATGCTAGTTCGGCATACGTGCTAAACACAAATTCTTTTAGCATGCATTTTAATGACTCAGCCCCTGGGTATGGTACTATTATACAGGGTGGCCCATGGAAAAGTAGCCCTCCTCCAATACCAGTGCTGGGAGGCAGGCTACTGTTCCATGGGCCACCCTGTATAATAAAACACTGAAGCATCTCAATGCAGTAGACCCAGGGCAAGGTCAATCAGGTAGTTATGCAGCGAGTTCTGTCTAGTGCTGCTTTTGGTTAGGGAACACATTTTCCTGGTACGCGCTATGTGGTTTAAAAATACGGACAAAGGGCAGCGAACCTAGACAGTACAATTCGTTCAAACTATTCTAACCGTCTACTGATGGATGTGTGAAATCCCAACATTCATTCTACTTCCACGCCTCCTCCTCCTCCCCTTTTCGCAATTAGATAGTTTTGTAGTCCTTGCTCCAGAAAGATTGAACGACGTGGTATCTGCTAGTTAGTGCTGACAGTGCATATCTATTAAAATATAAGGCCAACAGGCACATCCATGTGTTAAATACAACCTATCGCAACATTTTCATATACCCGAGTTCAATGCAGAACGTTTATTCCCGTCTCTTCATTTCTCATACTGGTCATGTTCCTTCACCATGACATGTTTTAATTGCTTTTAGAAATTTTGTGAAACATGAGCATCTTGTTAAAATAAGGGATTTTGGTTTTCTTGTTTTCCTCTTCCTTTCAAAATAATTACAAACGCGATGCATCTGGTTTTGGCAAAGAGAAAATTCAGCCTTCCAGCACTTTTTTTTTTTTTTATTCCCCCCAGCGAGTATGAACTGTACTGGGGCTCCGCTTTCCTATCTCTACCAGTACTTGTTTACCTACAAGAAAAGAGGAAATTACCACCGTGCATGCTACATAACGATTCTCATTAACTTCCACAGTTCAGCTTGTTTTGACCAGATCTTTCTTAATGACTGCACTTTAGAAGGCTGCAAAGTTTAGGGGGGGAAAATATGAGAGCAGTCTGCACGGCTGAGTTCTAATAAGTGTTTACATCCCCACTAACGCTTTCCATTTTTTCTGCAAAGCAAGACCACATTTCAGTAAATTTCTCTGCAAAGCCTCTGGGAGCACCTAATGCAATGAGTGAGGGTAAGACGCATTCTGAAAGAGGGATGTTCTCAATACGCGACAAACCAGAGCTGTCCTTAGACTGGAGAGGGGCCTGATGTGATATCTATCTATATATCATGCATACACACTAACATATCTATAGCAGGCCTAAACTTTGGGTTTCCAATCCCTTCATCAGTCCCATCCCCTGCATCTCACTCAAAGTAACCTAGGAACCCAAGAGCTATACCTCCCCCATCTTGGTCCTTCATAGATCTACCCCCTGAAAAATCCCCCTCCTCCTTTGATTCCTGGCTTTCCTTCATCCTTGAACCATCTTCCTCTTCCCTTCTTCTTGGCGGCTTTAACCTCCATGTTGATGTCTGCTCTTATATCTTATGCCTCAAAACTCCTTTCCTTGACCTCCTCATTTGTTCTCCAACTCTGGACTACCACCCCCTACTCACAAACATGGTCACTGCCTTGACCTAGTCCTTTCCTCCAACTGCTGACTCTCTGAATTCTCCATCTCAGGTCTTTCTATCTCAGACCGTCATCTAATAACTGTCATACTAAACCACCCTAGATGTATCAATAGGCATCCATTATGTCTGCCTAGGGCAGCAAACATTTAGAGGCATCAGGCTGGATAAGATCTGTTGCCTTCTAGTTCTGCTGAAATTCATTAAAGGGAACAGCTCTCTGGTCCCCTGTAATAGATTCTTACAGGAGATGGGGAGATGAAAGCACCAAAAGGTTCTCTCAATGACTGCTCTGGTCAGCCATTGGGCCCTATTGTATTGCACCTCTGTAGCACTCTGTGGGGTGGCCATAGGGTTCATGAGTTAGGTTTTGAGTAGATAGCCTCTGACACCTGTAAGAAAAAAGCCAGAGGAGAACTTTAAGATACACTTTGACTGCACATAATGGGATTAGGCTGGGTCTGAACTGTCTTCCTGGGCAATAAGGCTGTAGAGATGTGGGAGACTCGCAGAAGACGTTAGTTGTGATGAGGTGCTATTAGCGAAGGATGCATTCCTACCTAGTAGCCAGCCCCCAGTGATGTGTCCTTCCTGGATGTGGTCTTGAATTCCTGACTTTGAGAGGATGCAGATATCGTGAGTGGATCCAGGAAACTTGGGCACAACATCCAGGATGAGGTCCTTAGCATCACAGGTCACCTGCATATTGAGGGAGTGGAAGCCCTTGCAGTTGTGGTAGTGGCTTAATCTCCCCCTGGTGCCCTTACAGGGATGTGTGTACAATCGATAATCCCCAGGTCAGAGGGAAAGGATGCCACTTGATAGAAATCCTGCATGATTTGTTCTTGCTGCTGTCTGCTTTGAGGGGAAGGATATATACTGGCATTCTTTCCTTAGCAATGTGGCTGGGACCTGATCAAAACACAAGGAAGTGGCAGATTGGCTGATGCCAGCCGTGACCCTAAGAGGAGTTTGGAAGGTGCCGGTAGCAAAAAAAGGCTAAGGCAGTGGTGATCTTGAGATGTGCCGGCAATGCATGGCCCCTATGGCTGGTGGTTGGTTTGTAGGTCCGTCTTTAACTGCTGGCATAGATACTGTTTGGTTTCCTTATTAAACCTGAAACTGCACATGCCGTCCTTCGCTGACCGATCTAAAAACTGAGTTCTTGTCCTGTAGACCCTGTGTGCGGGATACCTCCTTTTCCTCCTCTCCTCTCTCTCTCTCCTCCGCCTTAAAGCCATGAGCACCCATATGGTAAATAGAGTCATTTTGAAAGGAAAGTGTGACCCAGAGTCTCAAACCCCTCAATATGTGACTGCTACTCCCCCTCCAAACCCTCCCAATGGACCAAAAAGTCTCTGTTTGATGCAATTTGTTCCTCTAAGGCCCAGTCGAATGCCAAAGGTTGCAAGTAGCAACCTGATCGTCCCAGTCTGTCTATTCCTAGCAATCTGACTGCATTCCTCGCGTGATCCTAAACGGTCCCTTTTCCCACGGTGAAGGGCAAGGCTTTCCCAGTGTCCCCCACTACGTCCCAGTCAACAATGGAGATCCTTCCTCCCACCCACTTGCAGTTCCTGCTTCCACTCGGTTGGAGAAGGTGGCCTGGCAAACACAAAGCAGCTAATCAAAAATCTCTCTGGCACATAAATTCGCTGTAGCAAATTTGTATATCTAAGTGCACGCATGTCAGCACATAGGTTGGTTTTAAAATACAACACTCCCCTTTCTCACACACACATGCCATTACTCAAGCATGTGATATACATGCGTACTTTGCAGTTTTTTAAAATACGCATTGCTAGCGCTTGGCCCAGATAAGCACATAAAATCTACGCTTTTAACATCTACCTCTTAGAGATTACGGAAACAGATCATAGCTCAACAAATACAATAATTCCGTTACTACTAGTCAGTTTCACCACATAGTCATAAACTTTACCATGCCCGTTTTACCTAGATTCCTTTGTTCTTTATTACATTGCATCTGTCTGCATTGCACGGACAAAAATAAGATTTCCAACCTTCATTTGTGGACTATTAAAAGTTTGATAAATCCACGTTGTCTTCCCTTCCCAGTACAGCTCTGTGCGTGCACTGCTCGCCGTTGTGGTTATCTGATTGCGTTTCCAACTCAGCACTATAAAGTCCAGCCTCTTGCCGATTTCTTTTTTTTTTGTTTTTCACATTTCTGAAACAAGCCGAATAACTTATAGATCCCAAATCTTGCTTTGGATAAGAGTAGAGAATTATCACTGCTTGCTTTCCTGTTCCTAAGAACCTTTACGTATTAATTCTCAACCATGTCGTCTCTTTTCTTATTGCACACATCCAGGGTTCTATAAACTTTCTTATCGGGACAGATTAGGCTTCAGGCAAGGGTGTGTATTCAAAATAGTTATCCACTGTGTGTGTCTCCGTTTTTTACAGCCTTCCCTCCCCCTTTTTTATTGGGATTTTATTCATCTAGCAGAGATAGTTCCAGTCAATTCGTCCTTGTTTTTGCCCATGTTCAGCTGCACTTCTCCCCATGCACCGTCCCGTTAAATACACTCCACAAATTTCTTCACAGCTTCTGTGAAGTCAAAGGCATGAATATTCGCATTGTGCCATGCCTTCAGTTTTGCTGGGTAAATTAATGCAAACGTAATAATTTTTCTAACCATCTCCGAGCACAAGGGAATAAAATCTATCCGTCTTGTTAACACCTTCTTTGAAAAGTCCTGGAATATAAGCACGCGATTGTCTTGATAACTAATATGTCTCTCGTCCTGTGGGATTTAAAAATTTGTGGGTGTAATTCGATATTTTTGTAATCGTGACACGCAGCCTTGCTTTGCCTGCCCCTCTGCTGCTGAGCAAGCTGACGTGCGCACTTCACTACCAGCTTACCTTGTAACTTGGGTAGGCCTAAGACTTTTGGGAGCCAGGTTTCCAGCATGTTCACCAACTCTGATTCCAGTACTACCTCTGAAATACCCAATAAACATATATTGCTCCTTCTATGGTCATCGATTTTATCTTCTTGACTTTCACTGTTGCCTCCAGTTCTGCAATTTTCTCTCTGACCCCTTTAATGTCCTTTTTGGTGGCTCCAGCCCTTTCTTCAAGTATGCTCATATTGTAGAGAGCTAATTTTTCAACCTCATTTGCTCTGAGATTTGTTCGAATGTATTATTTAATGCCGCGACTACTGCTTCAATGAGATGTGTTACTGTGGCATCATCCAGCATTCAAGATATGATCATCTCCTTACAGACGACCATTTTGGGTTCTGTCAGCCATGCTTTCTCTTTTTCTCTGTTTTTTTTGTGGATATTACCAGCAGCGATTTTTTGGGTGATTCTGCGCATGCAAGTTTTACCGGTACTTTCTCCATTGGTTTGGGCAGCCTTTTATGCGACTGTTGGGGGATGGCACTTAGAGCCCTGGAAGTGCGTCTAACCCAGTTCACCACATCATGTGATCCCCCTTCTTATCTTTCTTTTTTTGGCGTGGAGTAGCAGCCTAGTGATTAGAGAGGTGGGCTGCGAACCAGGGGCCACTGCTGCTTCTTGTGATCTTCGGCAAGTCAAGTCACCCTCCATTCCCTTGGATACAAATTTAGATTCTGAGCCCTCTGGGGACAGGGAAATGCCTATTAGCACCCGAACGTAAACCGCTTTGAAGTGCCTGAAAAAGAGGAATAAAAATACATTCTTTCCTCATTACTACTTGTTTCTAGCCCGACAAACTTCCTGTCCCTCCTCCAATGGCTTAAACTCCAGCTGCCATGTGAGCCACCTCTTCTGTTTGATGGTTCTTTTTCTGGCCAGTGGCCCCATGTGCATGCCAGCTGTTCCATTTGCGCTCTCCCTCTTGCCAACTCACACACAATTGGTTCAACTTCTGGACTCCAGCCCATGCACAAACGGGCTCCTTCATTCTCTGTCAGCCCATTCTGCAGGGCTGGTTTTGGAACTGTGCAGTGTGCCCCTCCTGGGCACACTGCACAGTGTGGGGCCCAGTGTGGTTGCATTATTTGCACCACCTATAGGTGGCCCTGCTGAAAGATTTATAGTGTTATTCTGTTCATTTTTCAGAGGGCTAAGGGTATTTGTGTGCTAATATTTTAAAGCTTTTCCATTGATCTGTTGTTAGCTGAAAAGCAAGTATTAAACTCGGTGACAGTGTTAGTAGCACTGCAGTCTATTTTGGCTTGTTCTTTAAGTAAAAAGAGCAACCTAGATGAGAATTTTGTGCTCCACTGGATATTGAAAGATGAGGCAATAAACTGCTAAACTTGAGTAATCACACACTCCCAGAGGAATGCCTGAAATGGGGTTGGTCAAAAACCTTGAAATTCTAGCCTTCTGCACACTGCCTGGGCTTTAACATTTGATGAGATTCATTATAGCGGGGAACTGAATACAAGTGTCTTCTGATTACAGACCTTCCATTAAAAGTTCCCACCAGTCTGCATTTCCATAGGGGAAGCGTCAATGGGATTAAAATCTCAATTCACCCCAGTCAATTCTCCAGTAACTCGATTTCATTAGAGACAGGCAGGGAGGAAAATGGACTAAAATGCACCAAAACCGCTGGTATATAAATTATAAAGTGTGCTTTTCTACTAAGTGAGCACACCTTTCAGTTATCCCCCATTACTAATTAATGTGTAGGGTAGCCAATTTTATGTAAATTGTATTCTTTCTTCCTCTTCTGCTTTGTTTAACAACAGGTTCTTCCAAATCTTGGAAGAAGAAAGATTATGCAAAGCTATCATCATACGAAAATAACATATTAACATACTGCCTGCGAACTGTATCCAATCAGTTCCTTTTCACTGGTGTGTGTACAAAACAATTAAAATCAAATTTATATTGCACTTCTTTAATGCATTCTGGCATTAATATAATCAATGAACAAGTGTTCAAAAATCTTACAGGCCCATTTTGCTTTAAAAAAAAGATACAGGGTTTTTTTTTTTTTATGGTTAGTGGATATATTCTATTTCTTAAGGGGACATCTTTTCGGTAGAAAAAAAAGATATTGGTGTGATATTCATGAGATTTGCTTTCAGTAAATAACCTGCTTTGGAAAAACATTTATTCTAATTCTGAATGCAAGCAGAATTACCTGCACATTGATCACAGAATAAAATCCTCACATTTTGAACTAAATATCAGATTGAAAGGGTTTCACTCTGAATTGTTTTACTGACCCTCCGGACAAGCAGCATCAGCAACTATCATGCTCGGAGACATGTGCACATACTCAATACCCATACCCTGTTAATGACCTCCACCTCAAATGTCCACCAAATCTCAAGGTTTCCCTCTGTGACACAAAAGGTCAAACAGTCATCACATGGCACAGCAACATGATGAAACCATAATCTTGCATGGTTTCCACCGTCTGCCAATTTGACTCTGCAGGGATTGCTACTGGGTATTGCTCATCTCTCCTGCCAGATGTTTTTCCAATTACACAATCTAAGAAGGAGGACCAGCAGAGCAGCGCAGAACAGAGGCAACATCAAAGTACTTCAGCAGAGAAACTGGACCAATATGTTGAGGAATGTGGAAACCCAAACATATGATTTGGCTAATGCCCTTTTTTTTTTTTTACACAAATAGACTGAAAATAGTTCAGGAAAAATATTTTGAGGCCCATATTCAGAGGCATTTAGCTGGATAACTCACAAGTTATCCAGCTAAATGCCGACTTGAATATTATGGGAACTTATCTGGCCAAACTTTAGCCAGATATTTTATTTATTCATTTATTTAAAAGTTATTACAATCTGCAAATCCTCAATTTGTTCAATGCAGAACAAAACTCGCTATCCAGCTAATATTTAGCCAGATAACATAGGGATTTTCTGGGAGGAGTCAGATTAGCCGGATAACATATCTGCTTAACTCTGGTAGTGCCGTAGAGCTGTCCTACAATTAACTGGATAAACTCATCTATCTTTAAGATAGCTGTCTATTTTCAATAGTGCGGCTGCACCACTGACTATCTCTCCAACATTAGCCTGATAAGTATATCTGGTAAACTTTGCAATCCGGCCAGAGACTGAATACAGGCCCCGTTATTTATATCAGACGGAAAATAAAGCCATTTGCATCTTGACAACTTTGATATTGTCCAGGAAAATCTATGCAATAAAGGAAAATAGTTCACAGTAGGACCACAAACTGGTGTTTACGGCTTGATTCTCTACAAGCTCTCCCTGTACCTTCCAGGCTTTCAAGTGCTATTGTTCAGGGTACACTCATCATATCCTGAGATTAGGAGCTGTGCTCTACTCTATGCTGCTTGACTGCTTGTGAGCAGCAGACAGCAGAATTTCGTTTGCCTGGCTCCAGAGAAAGACCACGTTCCTCAGAATGACCACATGGAGCATGCATCTGCAAAGCATCTGATGATTCATGCTTTCAGTTTGTTGAGAAACCATGGACTTCTCCTGGGTGACAGCTTCTTTCTGGAGAAGGCGTGGTAGGTGTCAAGCCATGTTCACTAGCACTCTTTCGATATCACATACATTAAAAAAAAAAAAAAAAAAATCGACAAAATCAGATTTTTCTGGCTTATACCCATATCTTCCTAGCAAATTCATTGATTTTAAGGATTTCGACTTTGCCAACTCAAAAAAGAAGATACATTGTTTAGCAACATTGGGGGTTATTTTCTAAAGCTATCACACGATTGCGCTACCAGCGCAAGCGCGCAATAACTAGAAAGCTTAGCGCACGCGTGCGAAAGCAACATCGGGGCGGAGTCGGGGCGGCACTGGGGCCAACTCTGCGAACATAGCGCGGACAGCAAAATGGTAAGCTTCCGTATGGCTGCCTATTTCGCGCCGAATAACTACACCTTTTATGGTGTAGTTATTCGGCGCGGCGGTGCGATCGCTGCCAGCTAGCGCAGGACCACCCCCTGCTTCGCCCCCCCGTTACCACCGGGATTCACTGTGCCTTGCAGCATTAGTGAATCCAGCCATTGTCTGCTTAGCTTCTAGTAATAAAATCAGTGTGTATTTCATGGTAACATGCCACGATCATTTTTGAAGCAATTAACACAGTTTTAAATTAACGATGGGAAGGCCACAGGCAAGAAGCAGCCAACAATACTTCTCATGAAACAGGCATGTTCAAATTTTTCTTGAAACTAAATCATAACTGAATCCTCATACTGGCTTATTTATTTATTTACTTTTTTCTTTTTTTAGGGGATGATAGTTTTCATGTTCAATTATTCCATCTCACATAGCCTAAAATGTCCATAGTGGGGAGCAGTGACTGTCACCACTAAAAATATGTATTTGATGGTTTAAGTCTTTAGTATCATGGGGAGATCTGTTCTCTGCTTTAACTTTGGTTATGTTTTTAAGTCAGAAACAGGCAATGTACCAGCTCCTCTGCCTTTGCATGCACAGTCAAGTACTGTATCCTTCTCTCATCCTCCCCCCTCCCAATCCAGTGAGCAATGTCCCTGAAGGAGTATTCTGTATACACTAAACATATCAGGAGATATTTGTGGCACTTAGTTATATTCAGTGGGGAATCCAAGGACCCGCAGTATCTGTTCTGTACTGTCACAGAAAAGCAAAGTTAACCAAACATCTGAAGAGCTGTCCCAAAACACTAACAAAAAAACATCATCATACTATTTTG